>NC_092205.1:66332601-66335611 GCF_043381705.1 Parasteatoda tepidariorum | reverse complement strand
TACGCAACTGTAAAGCTATATATATATGTATATATATATATTGGGCTGCACCCCTTGTAAATAAAAAATAAATATAAATAAAAAAATAAAAGTTCCCTGAAAATTTCAGGGAAAATTAGTTGTAATTTTGCACTAGTAACATTTTATTCGATTTCATCTTTTTATTCCGATGTTTTTTCCAGCGTAAGTTATAATATTTTGTAGAAGCTTTTCTCAAACTCAAAATTCTTACAAAACTATTTGCAATTCTGAAATCCAGGGATTTGTGATCATTTTACAACAGTATAATGTTTCTGATTTATTTCCCATCTTAATCATCTTAACATAATAAATATTAAAAGTGAATATATTTTTTAAAAAAAAATGTGTTTTTTCTTTATTTTTTCATTAAATTTTCTAAAAGATATTGTGTAATTGTGAAAATAAGAATCAAAATAATCATAAGCGGGAGAAAAAAAATCTCAGGGAAAATTGTAGTCAGAATTCTTTCCGTTTTACTTAAAAAAAATTTTAATCGATTAAATATTTAAATATATATTACTGTGCTAAGGCATAAATATTTAAAATATCTACTTTTATTTCTTTAAATTTCTACTTCTTGAAAATCTGAGTCATTTATTTGTAATGAAGGCATATTTTCTTATTTTAAATTGCTTTTTTTTAATTTATGCTCTAAAATTCTAACTTAAAAATTTCATAACTTTATAAAATTTTAATGAAACATTTATAAAGGCTAAAATAAAAATAATTAATTTTCCAAAATAATTTAGCACATTTTTAATAAAATGTTAAATATTAACCATAATTACACATTTTAAAATCATTATAAGAAATTTCACAAATTACATCTTTTTTAAAGTTAAAGCTATTTAAATTTTATCATTAAATGCAGAACAAAAGTTTGAATTGAAAACAACATCTTTCAACGTTATCCAAGATTCATTTATCAAATTTTAAAGTAACTCTGCTTTCAAGATTAATAAAATAATAACCAGAGCAATGTAAGCTCTGAGGATAAGTAATAAGGTTGGAGGGCTTTTCCGCCAGCTTCAACATCATTACAGGGAAGAATGGGAAATGCTGTCTCCTCCATATTTATTCCTCCATGCTTACACTACATCTACTGTGTTCATTCCGTATTTGGTTATTTAAGTTGATATCGTTATTGATTATTTTATTTTACTTTATGCCTACAGGAGGACCACTGGTCGTAAAAACGGTTTCCTGTAGATTGCCGAAATCATGCATCATCGGTCAGCGAGTAGATGACCACTTTGATCAGCAGGTGAAGGGACTAAGGGTGCACAGTATCGGTTCTTGTCGAACTGTTCCCACGCAGGTCGTTATGCTATCAAAACACACTAGTTGATATAATTAAAAAAAATTAAGCATTATTGGACTCAATAACAGAATGGTAATTTTATGGTTCTCATATTTTTTTTTTCAAAACACAAAATAGTTTCTTTACCTACCAAGCTAAAATATTTCAACATGTACATAAAACCAAAAAAATTAATTCTTAAACCCAATAATAACTAGCAACTACACTAAAATTTTTATCGAACGAACAGATATCGGTACTAATTTCGAAGGCTATATAAAACGTTGCCTAACTATTATAACAATAAAATGTGGTGCAAAATATAATAGTATTGATGAAATAGGTGTCGGGGTAATGTGAACTTTTTACACTAATATATGTGCCCAGTTGCCTAGTATAAGTGCTGCGGTAATAGGTTCTTTATCCCCCTCTGAAATGCATAAATTTCCTAATAACTATTCTACTCATTTTTTTATCATAAAACATAATACAACACCTTTGTTTTTCATTATATTTTGTATATTTTTGTGCAGCTTTCAACAATTAGACAAACCATAATATAAGTAAGAAGTTCAACTCTTCAAAAGAAAGATTTATTGTAAATAATATTTTGTAATAAGTGTAAATAATTGTGAATTTAATCTGTGATATTCAGAATTTACCACACATTTTCCGTAACATAATAGACAGCTTCAATTTCATTTTATTAGTTCTTGTTCATTTTCCGTCATTCAAATTTAAAGTCACTCGCTTTAAAAGCATGAACATCAATATATGAAACACGTGATTTCGTTTTATATATTGATGTTCATGAATTATGTACTTTACAATTGAATTATGTACTTTAAGTATACCCTTAAAGTACATAATTCAATTATTTCATAGAATGACTAGGTATTTCATGAAATAACTAGACAAGTCATTTAAAATATATAACAGATGAAAAATTTTATATTTTACCTAGTTATTTCATAAAATAACTAGCCAATCTATGAAATAACGAATGATAGACAGTTAAAGTAAAACATAAACAATTTCAAAGTTATTTTAAAAATTAATTGATCAAGACTAGCTAAAATCTCTTGAAAAATAGATTTTATCCCTATTGTGAACTATTGATAAATTATAAGGAAATACAGATGATATAATTTATTATTGCTCATATTTATGACAACGTTTTAAGGCAACGGAATAAAGCGTGTGCACGAGTCGTTGCAAATCTGTTGTAAGTGGTTCAAAACATATAAAAAGCAGCTAGAACTATTTCAAAGAATATTCCAGTGCAGTACTTCATACTTTGACAATTATGGAATCGTTCTTCTCTACAATACTTAGTTAAATAATTTTATATACATTAACTAATTTTATTTACTTCATGAAAAAAACCTAGTTTGTGTTCGATTTTGTTTCAATTTTTTTAGTGCTATATATATTGTATTATACTATATTGATCTATTGATTTGCTTTGACTATATTGTTATATTGATACAATATTAGAAAGCACTCCTTTTGTAGATATAATACTGTGAGCTGATGAAGAAATTATATCTTTTCATTTTTTTAGCACTCCGGCTTAAAATTTAAAAATATAGTTTTTAAAATTTTTTATTTGTTTAAATATTTTATTGTAATAATTTTTCATCTTCTTTTTTCACCCTTACTATGGTATATGCTATACATAATATATAT
>NC_092205.1:66326325-66332590 GCF_043381705.1 Parasteatoda tepidariorum | reverse complement strand
TATATATATATATATATATATATATTAAGCGCGAACGCTCTATCCCCTGAGCAACTACGGAAAATTAAAAAAAAAATGTTACATTGTCTATGCATTGTTCTGAATTTTTAAATAGTCTTTATAAATTTCATATAACTTTCAACTACCACACATTTTGAATGCCTGAAGCTAAGAACAGAGATCTTGGTAATGAGTTTTAGCATGAATTCTTTTATTTATCCTTGGCAAAATGTTTACTAACACCTATAAGCGAATTTGTTTTCTTTTCATAGTCGGAAAATGCCGACGGTCCGAGCTTCATCTTCTTTTAATTGCATATTCCTTCTAAATTTCAAAATTTCAACATTTTATTTGATAAAATAATTCGCTGAATTGACTGTAAAGTGTATATTATAATGAATATCCATTCCATATTATATCTGGAAAACCAGCATCAAGAATTAAAAAAAAATGATTTCAAATTTATTATAACTATTATATATTTTCTCATTTTTATATTCTCCTTGTATTTGCTTAGCTCCATCAGTAAAAAAAAGAATTGTTGATGAATAGATTTTCAATGTAAATAAATTATGCTTTCAATAAAAATATTATCTCTCCGGTCAATCATCTTCAACTGGAATCATAAATAAAATTTTTCTAACCACAGCAAATCCTCTTATATATGCTATCGTATATTCTTAGAATAATATGCCTAATCATTTTAAAATGCTTGTGTTTGGAATCTTCAAATAAACACAAAAATTGCAGCATTCAAAAAGCCGAGCGGCAGCAACCACCAATCCTTTTTCAACTTATATATATTTCCTGGATGTATCTGCCTGTTGCCTTTCTCTGAAACGTGCAATTTGTTCTCTTCATAAAAGGCTTATAAGACTCGCTAATATAATTAACTGCACAACCCTGTATATGCATTTGTATCAATAAATTTATGAATAAATAAACACAAAAACAGAGTTTGCATTCGCAAACAGACATTGCTTACTGACTTTGTATCACGAACATGTGCCATTTCTTATGTGCATTAGACACAGGCTGAATCTCTTGCTGCTCGAGCCATATTTCCAAAAAAAAATGAGGTAATTAAATAATGCTAGTATGTATATATATATTTAGTATCTTACCAGACATTTAGTAAGATACTAAATGGCTTAGTATCTTTAGCCATTTAGTATCTTACTAAAGAGATACTAAATGGCTTGTTATGGTATTCTAATTAAAACTTGAAGTTAATCATTACTGACTGCTGTTAGTGAGCGAGTGGAAGATAACTGCGAATATAAAAAAGTGTGTGGTTCCGATCGTTGCTAAGGTGTTCCACTGAAAAATGTTGTTGAGTTAACAAAGAGGGGAATTCATCCCCTCTGCAGAGGATCAAAAATGTGGTGGCATGTCTTTGAGTACTACTAGTGCGCACTAGTGCTTACAGTAGTTTCCCTGACCGGCGCTAATAGTTCATTGTGCAGGTCTAATGAGACTCAAATAAAATACTACAACTACTAATAGTGGGCCTCTTTGGCTGAGTGGTATCACCCGCTAAACGCTCTGACGCGTTGGAGTAGCGGGTTCGAATCCCGTCGTAAGCTTGTAAGTATCTCCATGCTGTATATTTCTAAATTGCGATTGCACACGCAGATCATCAGGTCACCAAAGAGGTGCTTACATATGTTTCCCTGACCGGCGCTAATAGTTCATTGTGCAGGTCTAGTGAGACTCAAATAAAATACTACAACTACTAAAAGTGGGCCTCTTTGGCTGAGTGGTGTCACCCACTAAACGCTCTGACGCGTTGGAGTAGAGGGTTCGAATCCCGTCGTAAGCTTGTAAGTATCTCCATGCTGTCTATTTCTAAACTGCGATTGCACACGCAGGTCATCAGGTCACCAAAGAGGTGCTTACATATGTTTCCCTGACCAGCGCTAATAGTTCATTGTGCTGGTCTAATGACACTCAAATAAAATACTACAACTACTAAAAGTGGGCCTCTTTGGCTGAGTGGTATCACCCACTAAACGCTCTGACGCGTTGGAGTAGAGGGTTCGAATCCCGTCGTAAGCTTGTAAGTATCTCCATGCTGTCTATTTCTAAACTGCGATTGCACACGCAGGTCATCAGGTCACCAAAGAGGTGCTTACATATGTTTCCCTGACCAGCGCTAATAGTTCATTGTGCTGGTCTAATGACACTCAAATAAAATACTACAACTACTAAAAGTGGGCCTCTTTGGCTGAGTGGTATCACCCGCTAAACGTTCTGACGCATTGGAGTAGCGGGTTCGAATCCCGTCGTAAGCTTGTAAGTATCTCCATGCTGTCTATTTCTAAATTGCGATTGCACACGCAGGTCATCAGGTCACCAAAGAGGTGCTTACATATGTTTCCCTGACCAGCGCTAATAGTTCATTGTGCAGGTCTAATGAGACTCAAATAAAATACTACAACTACTAAAAGTGGGCCTCCCTGGCTGAATGGTATCACCCGCTAAACGTTCTGACGCGTTGGAGTAGCGGGTTCGAATCCCGTCGTAAGCTTGTAAGTATCTCCATGCTGTCTATTGCTAAATTGCGATTGCACACGCAGGTCATCAGGTCACCAAAGAGGTGCTTACATATGTTTCCCTGACCAGCGCTAATAGTTGATTGTGCAGGTCTAATGAGACTCAAATAAAATACTACAACTACTAAAAGTGGGCTTCCCTGGCTGAGTGGTATCACCCGCTAAACGTTCTGACGCATTGGAGTAGCGGGTTCGAATCCCACCGTAAGTCTGTAAGTATCTCTATGCTGCCTATTTTTAAATTGCGATTGCACACGCAGGTTATCAGGTCACCAAAGGGAGATATCCCGTCTGCAGAGGATCAAAAGTTTGAAAGCATGTCTTCGGATCATTCTCGGGGATGTTTCCAAGAACGTCACTAATAGCCCATTGAGCAGCTCTAGTGCCACTACTAATACTAAATTGTGCTATGTGTTGCTCTACTTCATAAAAAGCTTATAAGTCACACTTATTTAGGTAGCTACTTTATTTACGTCACACTAGTGCTGCAGAATGGGCAATTAGCAATGGCCTGGGAAACATCCCAGAGCATGATCTGAAAACACGACATCAAAATTTTGATCTTATGTAGAGGGAATCTCATTTGCGATGTCACTTCTTCTATTTACGCATGGATCGAAGGGTAAGGAAATTTTCTTCAGGTCTCTGTACCCATTGTACTGCTCAGTGACTGATCACAGGACTTTCGATTCCACAGATTTTATGAGCACTTATATCATATTTACTGGGTAAGTCTAAGTGGAGTCGATGATCGAACCCCTGCCCCACCAAATCGACGTTCAATTCTCTTACCGCTGGGTTAACGCGGAATCCATACTTATTTAATTGATTGATTGATTGATTTGTTCATTTACGTCGCACTAGAGCTTCACAATGGGCTATTGGCGACGGTCTGGGAAACATCCTTGAGGATGATCCGAAGACATTCCATCACAATTTTGATCCTCTGCAGAGGGGATGGCCCCTCCGCTTCAGTAGCCCAACGACCTGCACGCGAAGTCAAGCACTTTACGGGAGAACAGTTTAACGAGGACCAATACCGCACACCCTCGGTCCCTACGCTGGCTGATCCAAGTGGTCACCCACCCGCACACTGACTGCAGTCAGTGATGCATGACTTCGGTGATCTGCTGGGAACCGTGTCTTAACGATCAGTCCACTGCGGGACACTTATTTAATTGAGCACACAAGTCTGCAAGGATTACAATAAAATAAATAAATTAAAAGCAATACAAAATAGATAATTCAGCAACTGTAAAACATCGTGAATTGTAAACAAAGCGAATTTATTTTTTACAAGTAATCTCAAGCTGAAATTTATCTAACTATATCGGATAATTATATTTATGTTGTCCTCTAAGAGTACGATGTCTGAATAGTTCTTGTGTGAAGTGAAAATTAACTAACGCAGCAATGCTATGCATCACTGTAAAGCTTCTGAAATTATCATTTATCATGCTATTGCTTTAATTTTTCATACGAACATGAATGTAGTGAACTTATTTCGTTTTCAATTTCTTGATGAAAATCAGTGCAGTGTTTTCATTAGTGTGAATTCCTGTAAAATTAACACAATCATTTCAGTGAATATTAGTGTTATTAATTGCTTCTGGTTTTATGGTGTGATCCTAAAGAAATTTTTTTTTTTCAAAATGCGTGATTCTAAAATACTAAACTGGCATATTGTCGGAATATTGTTATGAAGCTATCTTAATTAACTAACTACTTCAAATTGAGTGGAAAACAAAACATTTATCAGTTATTCATTAGGAATGAAATAACTTTCGTGACCTTTCATTGTACTACCTCAGGATAGGATCTGAAGGACTGGTAAGTTGCATTTATGTTTTAATTAATATTTTCTAACTTATAATATTGTAGTTTCAGTGTTGTTTTTATCGAGGAAATCTCTGGTTTCATTTTTAAAAAACCAGATTTTAATAGCATACGTGCACTGATATTGTTTTTAAAATATATGTTTCAATTTAAAGGTATTTTAAATACTGTTTGTAATAAAAAATTACATATATTCGCCATACTTAGGTTTAGCATGCGTTTAAAGTATGCTGCCTATTAATTGTATTATAATGTTAATTTATCCCCTTAAATATGAAAGGTTAGAAACTAGTAAGGCTTTAATCATTAACAATCAATACATACATAGTTGCAGGTATTTTTTAACTATATTTTGTTGAAATTTCTCTGATACATAGTCATTTTAGTATTAATACATTTTTAATCTGCTATAGTATGTTGTGTTTGTTTCCATGTAGATTTGATTCAAGATATTTTATTAAAAAAAAAACTATTTTTTATGTTTATACAAATAACATGTGCAAAAGGAAATCTTCAACAATAACCTTCATTTAATTTCCAGATGAAAATTACTCACGTTAATCAATATCCAACACATCTATTGAAATTTTGTTGAAATCTTATAATGTACAAAATACCTATATCAAAAGGCCCTGTTTCAGTTACAAAACAGCAAAGATTTTCTGAGAATTTATATTTACTTTGAAATAAATCATAATTTCTAGTAGTAGTACTTCCTAGCAAATGTTATTATAAATGTGAAATTACAGAGAAAAAAAATAAACTAACGTTATAATTTTACCGTTTCTAAACCTAGCAAATTAATATTCTTAAGTAAAAGTTTAATTGCCGAAAATATAGTGCATCCAGGGCCCTTTATCCACAAACTTCTTTTTTGAAATTCGTATTTAGATTGCCGTAATAATAATTTAATATATTTCTCGATAAACAAATTTAAAAAAGTTAATTCTGATTATTATTTTAATCATTATATATTATTATAATATTATATATTATTACAATATTATATATTATTATAATATTATATATTATTATAATATTATATGGTATTATAATATTATATATTATATATTATTAATAAATATTATTTATGAATATTAATGAATATTATTCTATATTATTAAAGAATATAATAATATTAGTTTCTGATCATTATTTTAATTACATATGTGAGCATATGTGAGCTGTAATGATTCGAGGTGTCAATGTTGGGGAGCCATCTCCTTCACAGAGGAACAAAAGTGCAATTTTATATCAGTAAATCATCCTCAGGGATGTTTCCAAGATCGTTTCCAATATCCCCTTGAGCAATTCTAGTGCATATTAAATAAAGTTCCACTATTACTTCTTCGTATATTAAAAATGATATCGTGTGATTGTCAAAGGTAGAACGACAGATGTTTAAATGATTTTATTGGCTTCCGGTTCACCGTATAAAATAAACGAAACGCATATAAAATAAACGAAAACGAAAGAATTGAAAGCAAGAAAAAGAGGCTTATACTTATTGTTTTAAAATGTATTGTTGTTTTCAGAACAAAATCCAGCAAAATTTACTTGTTTTACTACAAAATCATTTTTTTTTTATGTTCACTTGAAAAAGCTATAACAATAAATTCAACATACCATGTGGAATGCACGTTAATTGTTTGTAACTTAACAACATCAAACGAAACGCATATAAAATAAACGAAAATGAAAGAATTGAAAGCAAGAAAAAGAGGTTTATACTTATTGTTTTAAAATGTACTCTTGTTTTCAGAACAAAATTCAGCAAATTTTACTTGTTTTACTACAAAATCATTTTTTTTAATGTTCACTTGAAAAAGCTATAACAATAAATTCAATATACCATGTGGAATGCACGTTAATTG
>NC_092205.1:66306426-66323519 GCF_043381705.1 Parasteatoda tepidariorum | reverse complement strand
TATATCTAATATTTAAGTTTCATTTATTGAGCATAAGCTGCAAGTAAACAGAACTCATTAGTTAAGATCAAAACGAAGATAAAACAAAGGAAAATTATAGAAATATGAAATTGGGGGAGGGGAAATAATAATGAAAAAAATAAGAAACGAATGATTTTAAAAAAAAAAAAATTATGAAATTTCTTTTAAAAAAATCAGAAAAATAAAAGATATCTTTTCATCAGCTCACACGATTATATCCGCAAAAAAGAGTGCTTTCTGATATTGTATCAATATAGCCAATGCAAAATATATTAATACAATACTGTTAGGAGCACTCAAAATTATGGATGGGCTAATTACACCTTAAGGGTATTTCTTTATTTCTCTTTTTTTCTGTAAGTTTTAGTTTATAGCTCTGTTTCACATATTTTATTTGAGTTCCCATTGATCTTTAAATGTGATGAAATAAAATTCGAACTCAAAAGTCGCGTTATCTCATATGTATAAAAGAGCATCGTTATGCGCGTTTGCTACTAATGCGAGCGGGGAGATTTAAATTTTAACTCTCCTTAGAGAAAAATATGCAGCGGGGGAGACTGTACACGAAAACTTCTTTCACACTGCCGTTTTTCTTTCAAAATTTAAAGGTTAGAGAAGAGCGAGCTTCACTAAACCTAAAGTAAACCATAAAGTTTAAAGTGCTGAAAATGTTTTCAAAGCATCAAAACGAATACAAATTAAGTCTGGAATACTTCTCTACAGCAAAATCCTGATTAATCATACTATAATTTGTTTGCATTTTAATATTTTTAAAAAAATCAGCATTTGAAAATTAATGGTTCATTCCAGATTTACTTAAATTCACATTTTCTATACCTCAAATTATGTAAATGAAGGAGAATTTTCCATAAAGGATTTATCCCTCATACATAATTATGTGTCTGGAATTGCTATCAAGACAAGTGAAGAATTCATTCCAATTTCCGTATGTTTTAAGGTATTGTTAAGAACAGTTCAATTCAGGTGCGAAAAGTTCTAAAATGCCATAATGCAAAAGTAGTAGTTAAATGTAAAAGTAAAAATGTGCAAAAAAGTGCAAAACTGTTTTTTTTTAAGTACAGATCCCTTATAATATATAAACTGTTTGTGAATTGCAATGCTCCAATTTATTGCTTGAAAAAATACATTGCAATCCATACCTCACCTGCCAGAATAGCAATGTTACACGTAAATGCGTAGGACTTAAAATTTGCTCGCGTTCTATTTGAAACGCAGACAGCTTCTGAACTATTATATACATCTATTGGTTGTGATTCAACTCGATTCAGATATTGATAGAAGATTAAAATCTTGATGGAATATTAAATTTTGCTCTCCTCTTTCCCACCTCCACTTAAGTAAATTCTAGACAGCTACAAATGCTACCCTCTGAGGAGAGTTTTAACTTCAGATATTCCTAGTAATCTTAAATTACATTTCTTAAAACAATTTTCAGCTTTCCCATAGCTATTTCTCTATTCAATTAATCAGGTACTGCCTTCAAAATTTGGGCAGAATTATATAGAAGTTAAATTGGTATCCATAGATCTGTGAATTTATTTTATCCCTGCTGCTTCTTAACAAATTTCATACTTGTCAAGTTTGGGCTACAGCGATTGATGTCCTTTAAGGTTGTTCAAAATTTCCGTTTCTTGCATTTTTAAGGTCACGCCAAATATATACCACACATATCTTGAATTTTTAGATAATACTCATTAGTATGAATTCAAATGAATATATACGATAGTAGCTCACTGCTGGCATAAGTAAATTTTTCAAGTCAAAGTCTAAAAAAGAGTCCTTTTTTACCTTTGACTTCAATATAGATTTACGCACTCGTGTCCTAAAATATCTAAACTTTTTTTAAATCAAATTTCCAACTTCAAGATTTAAATAATTAATTTTCAGAATAAAAATTGGACGGAATATTCATAACAGCTTGCAGCTATGCTATTTCCCAAAAACGAAACATATGCATTCATGATTTAGGCGAAATTTTTATCTAGGCTCTGAGCTAGGCTTACCTTAAAATTAGTACACGTTGTAACAATTAATGTCTTAGTTTCGAACCTTGCTCATGTGTGCAAAAGGAGAGCGAAATACATTCTTAGGGTTAAGTATAGCTAGTATTTTATATGAAGTATCCTGCATTTGGTAGTAATACTCAATCTTTCTAATATTAAAAAATATATGTATTTCAGTTTCTCACGAGTTCCGTTCAATGCCTATTTAATTTATGTGCGAAAAAAGTATATTTCTGAAACTTTTAAGATTTAATTTTATACTAACAGAGTTAGTTTTTTTAGTTTTGTAGCAAAAATAGTTTTTTCAGATATCTTTTTTTCAAAAACGTTTTTTTTTACTTCTTAAAAGTTAGATATTTATTATTTTTTAAGAAACACACAGGATTCGCCAGATATATTTATCACATTTATAAATTTAAAACAAACATGCAAAATTAAAAAAAAATTGACAATTGTTAAGAAATAATATTTCCGAAATGGAATGAATAGTTAGCATTCATCTGCAATTCCGTCATTCAATGCTAATTTCTTGAATTACATCGTTCATCAACCTTTGATTTGTTTTTCGATCCTCACTCAGAAATAGTATATAACTAGTTAGGGACCTATGTATACGATGGTACGTGATAAGATTACTTAATATTTCCACCAGTTTCACCCTTTCTTAGAATAAAGGTCAAAGATAATTGCCTTCAAGAGAATAAAGGTTTGTTTTACAGAGCGCAAAATAAAAGTGACAATGATGAATATCTTATGATCTAATTATTGGATTTTCGTAAGCTTTATGGCACTTGGACCTATTCTAAAGTATAATATTAATTTAGTGAGCACGATATTGTAAGTTACGTAATCAGACAGAAAGGTCTACATTCTATGAATAAACATTTTCTTTTCTGTCGGACTTGGATTTTTTCCATACAAAACTAATTATTTAAAATTATTTATGTTTTCAGATTAACTATTTCACTAATTAATTTAAATTAATTTAATTTAAAATTTAAGGCATATAAATTTTTGCGTCATTCAAATTTGTTTTATTTTGGAACATAAAATCTAAAACATGAAAAGGATGTATCGATTTGTTCTTTGTAAATCAAAATTTAATAATACGATTTATTTGAGATGATGAAATCAGCAATAAGTAAAATTTTCATTGGATGGTCAAATATTTCAAATGCTCTACTGCTATTGAACCATATTTTCAATATTCAGACTATCCCTTATATTTTGAATTTCAAATCCATTGAAACAAAGAAAGTACTTAATTGCGTTTCTACGTTGTGCTTCCAGTTACGTTGTTGCGAAGTTCTCAGAAAGTTTGTTAGTGCGTTTAGTTACGTAAACGTCCTTTTTTTTATGAATGAAAAGTACTTTTTTTCTTAATCAAGAAAGAAAAAAAATATTTAAGTCATCATTAGTCAATAAAAGACGGAAACTCAAACTTTAGAGGAAAGTACATTAATCGATATTTTAATTCAGTCTAAAACCAAAAAACTAAATGAACATTTTATTTAGTTTGAAAATTTTAAGAAGCGCATGAAATTTTATTTTAATAGTGCGTAATCCACACAGAGTACTATTCAGTTTTTAGTAAATTGGTAAGTTTTTTACTCGAAACTTTTTACCAGTTATTCGTTTTAAACGAACTCAAGCTAGAAATATATTCGAAAATAGTTTGGAAAGTGGGTCAATTAAACGAAAATTTATTACTGTTCAAAGTTGAGTTGAATCCAGGATATTTTAAATGAAAAGTTAACACATTTTTTCTCAGCCCCCGAGAATTAAATTTGCTAAAATCTATTTTTTACATAGAATAAATGGTTTTATCTTTTACTTCATATTTTTTTCTGTTTTTATAACTTGGGAACTATTATTGAACTTTAAATAATTTGCAAATTTTATTCCATAGAAAAAAACATGATGAATCTTAAGACCATTCGCGAAAAAATTTGAAAAGTCTAAAATCCACAGAAGGAATTATGAAAAATGTTAAAATCTCTGAAAGGAGTTTTGAAAAAAAATTCAAAAATCTGCTTATTTTTTATAAATATGAAAGTTTTTTAACACACTTTGTCAGATATTTTAATCAAGGATTACAAAGATCGTAGAATAGATTTATTTTATTATTTTTTATACACATGGAAAATTAAATCACTGAAATAAAATATGCATAAAGTTACTTCTAAACCATAAAAAGGTTAGATGCATATAGCTTAAAATTTCTAATTTATTTTCAGTGGTATCGAATACATATGTCAAAACCAATTTATCGCTTTTCTATCATGACCAAAAACACTATTATCTTTTTCTCTATCGTCTGAGTTTCTTACTTTCAATATTAAAAAGGGAATATTCAAGAGCTTCTTTGTTGATGTCGTATATTGAAACTTATCTTTCAAACATGACTTCTCTAAAGATGTTTGCACGTCACTGAACGTTATCTTCCTAGCAGCAGGTGTCTTACTCAAGTTTTCAATGCACTGAATGAATATTTATTCTGCGGCATCGTGCATTTATTGCGAACGACTTTTAAGGTTGTAATAAATGTTTACACTTTGTTCTTGTTGCTCAGTACTCTTTTAAGAGAAAAGTTATAAAAGACGCATTGTTCGCAAAAGAAAATTACTTTTTCAGAAGTAATATCAGACATGAAATGCGCTGGTTGGTTATCTTAGCTATACATTATTTATATCAATCTGAAAGATTTTTATTAAAATCATTTCTGTAAGAGAGAAAAAGTTGTGTTAGGCTTTCTAACTTTTGTGTATGACTATACTAAATTAAAAATTATAAATATGCCATAAAACGACGTTGTCTATTTTCAACTTTAAAATACTTTTTAAACGGACAAGCTTTTAAATTCTGAGAAACTGAAACTAATTCTGAAAAAAAATCTAATTTTAATCGAATTCCCCTATGCAGTTTTAAATTAGTATCTTATTTCATGTTAAAATTCTCCTTCTCAGGGATATCTTTTCTGCAGAGATCTTTTTCTTACACAGTGATGTACCATGCTAATGTCAGGGCAACCTCTCGACAGGAGAAAGGGCTCGAGTCAGAACGCAAATATTACTTGAGCAATGTGGAAGAAAATTTAAACATGTGAAAATAATTGATGAGGAAAGAAATTAATAATTTTCAGAATTTTCCTTCCAAACATTATCATGGCTTTTTTTTTCAATTAGTTACTCTCATTTATTGAGAAATATCCTCTTTTGCAACAATTTCGCATATGATATTCCCTTAGGTCGAATACTAACTACAGGGAATTAATTTAAAGTAACGTCTCACTTCCCATGCCTTTAAAACTCATCTTTATCTTTGGCTTCTAATTTCAAGGACTTGCGTTCATCCTCCCAGCATTAAGATTTCTATAAAATGTTCTCAAGAACACTATTTTATCTTATTGTGGAAGTCCCCTATAAGTAAGCCCGCAATTTTTTCCCAGAAGGGTTCCAGGAGATGTTGCGGTGTTTCATTGGTGCGTGGGTGGAGTTTGCCAGATTGATTTTTGTCTGTTATATTCTTCATTGGAAAAAAGTTCCTGATAAGTAAATGATGACCCGGTGGGCACATCTTCCTCACTGCCCTCTTTGGCCAATCTATCTGCTATCTCGTTGCCACCAATATTAGCATGTGATGGAATCCATTGGAGATGTACGTCATAGTGTTGAGAAATATTTTTCATCTTGAGCAGGATAGATACTGTTTGTCTACGATAGGTACTCTGTCCGCCATTCGTCTGGAGGGGTGGCGGGGACTATGGTAACGAGGTATGATTATTTCAAGTAGGGGTGCGGGGTCCCTCTTAAGACTGGTTTCGGTGGGAGAAAAGGAGACTTCTTTCTTCGATCTATTGTATTAGCCCTAGAGTTAAGAGAAATGAGCATTCGCGCCTGAAACATCGTTTAGAGCGTGTGATTCCTTTTTTTTTATCTTTTCTCTTTTTCAAAAGCTTCTGTTTTAGAAAAAAAATTTAAAAAATTTATATGTATGTATGGAATATGTATGGAAATTGTATAAAATTGTTTAAAGCAGCTCAATGTTTTATTAATAAATAACTCATCTATAAATTTATCATACATAGTAAATTGGTTATTAAGAAAAAAATAAATTTGCTAATAAAAACTGTTTTTAATAAATAGTGAAAAAAAACTGTACAGGTTACAATAAAATATGAATAAGAAAACGTAATTTAAGCAAAAAAAACTTCAGATAATTTCAGATGGTTTGATGGGTGCTGATAAAAATCATCGTTGATAGTTTTAGATTTCATCCTAGTTGCGGTCACTTGCTTTCAGTTTCAAAAAAAAAAAAAAATAAAATATTTAAAAATTAATAATCAAAACAAAGATATTTAATATTTCTCCGGCACAGATAACGTGAACTATTTTTATTTTCAGCAAAAGTTTTATCTCCTTTTAAAATCAGAGTTATTAAGTTTAAGCTCTTCACTTTTTCCAGAAAATTCAAGTAATAAAAGAAATTAACTGCTTTAAAAAATGTGCAAGTTTAGAAATTAAACCATCTAACAATCAATGAACATTCATAATAAATATCGTAAAATTAAAAAGTAATATTAAAAAAAACCTGTACTACCCTTAATGTCAGAATTTGTTCACTTTTTTTCCTTTGTATTTAAAAAATAACAACTGATTGAATCGAGAGAACTATTTTAAGTAAGAAGGAAATATTCATGCGAATCTTAAAAAAGTTCTTGAATCAGATTAAATAAGTCTCCTACTGGTGGCTGAGTCAGCCAATCTGGTATACTCCCCATACAAGCTATCATCGAAGGCGAAAGAAAAGGAGACCTCTTCATCGAAGCCACCCTCCCTAAAATGCTCTCTTCTACTCGTTTCATCGCTTGCAGAGGACCAACTACTTAGATGTTGCATGGCGCAACGGCTGTCCAACAAAATCCAGGGTTCGCCATAATCACTGTCTTAGGGTAAGATAGCGTCAAACCCCTCCTTAATCGCTATTAACTCGATCCTAAAGACAGAGCAAGTGTCTGGATTGCGTTGCTTTATTGATTTTTCTAGGTGTTGGGTCCTAATATTTTTTTCATCCTAATATATTTTTCATCTTAATATATTTTTCATCCAAATGTATTTTTCATCCTAAAATATTTTTCATCCTAATATATTTTTCATCCTAATATATTTTTCAATGATTATTTCTATTGACTCTCAAAAGTGAAATTTTCCCAGGACTTTTTTCGAAAAAAATTAAAATTGTTCAGGAATAATTTTTCATAGTTTTAATTATATTTTGAATTTGTAAATTTCCAAATTCATTTATTTAGTTAAAATTTCAAAGATAAATATTGAGTTTCTGATTTCTTTTTCGATTATATGATGTTTAAATTTACATAATTTTTAACAGGAGTAAATCTCTCATTTTATTAAAACTTTATTTATTTATAAAAAAGCATTTTGGACATTATTACTGAAAGTTGTGAGAAATAATTGCTGACTTTTATAAAATAATCTTGTTTCTCATATCCAATGTTTAGAATTTAAAGATTGCATCATAAAACGTGAAAATTCAATCTCTAGATTAACAGATTTTAAAGTCCTCCATTTTTATATTGTTCACTGTGTATATAATGTATAATATCTATAACAAGTTAAATAAAAACTGTTTTATGAACCGCAAATTGAAATTTAAGTAAGGGAAGTAATAAGGAAGTTATCAAAATCTTTTGAACTATAATCGAAGTCAACCATCGTAAATGTGTAATGTAAATGTAATAACCAAAACCAGTATATTTGTTAAAAAAGTTAAATGGGGGCAAAGGTTATTGTTTGGGCCATTTCGAGTTTTATCAGTCAAATTGACTAATTTAAAATCATTTTAATACCGCCTATGCTATGATTGTCTTTGATTCTGATTTAGGTAATAAGTACTTGTTTCTTTTTATCACTGAAATATTATTTGATACTTTAAATACGTATATTCCAATATTGACCACTTATGTGAGAATAATACTAAAAATAAATAAAAAAGTAGCAATATAACGAAAGTTTTTTATTAGATATATTAACCCGAAATCTTCCATTGGATAGTTTTTGTTAGTAAGCTTTTGAATAAGTTATTAATAAGTAAAATTAGTGCTTTCTTATAATTTTTTCCCACATGATTAATAGAAATGGTCTTAAGCACTAATATTTTTCGGCTTCAGAAAGAAAATTAACTAGCTTATGTTTCGGAAACAATGGATTTTTTATTTAAAAAAAAAAGTTTACATTTTTATTATGGCAAGGGCACACAATAGGCTAATTACTCCACTGGTTAAAATTACTCAGATTCATTATTGTAAAAAATTCATGCTGAAAATCAAACTAATTTAACTATTTGAAAATGAAATCAATTAAACTATTTTAAAATCAAACAGTTAAAATATATGTATTTAGCTGTCTGAAACGACTAATGCCCATTTCTCTTAAACATGTTAATAAATTTCAACTTTAAAAACAATTTGCTGATCAATTTAGATTTTAAGCATTGCATTCCAAAAGTTGACTCATGCGATTTCAGTTAAATTCCTGCAATTTTTAAACCAATCCGTAGACTTTAGTGTTATATAACATAATATTCACTAAAATAAATAAGCTTTCCGACATGGACAATGTTTATTCTAAATTTCTTAGTGCGAAAGAATTGAGTAACATTTTAAGTATAGATTTTTTATATGAAAGGAAAAACTCAGAATGGTAAATCGCGTAGAAATGTAAAATCCGCGCATTAGAATGCATTATGCTGGATGTGTAAAGTATTGCTCCATTAAATCGATTTGCGTCAGGGCATCAATCATTTCAAATGTCATGCGTGAGTCATATGGGGGAGTAAACACAATACCTTCCCCAGGATTTATTTATCAGACTTATGGCTTGCTTTCTGATAGAAATAAAAATCTCAGTTAAATTTATGATTTAAAAGTCGTAGGATTTACACATATATATTTAGTAAGCAATACTTTTAGAAAACGTTTAATTTTGAGAGAAAATTCAATTATAACACTGGTAAGCAAAGTTTTTGTTGCATTTATACGAATATTTAAGCCTGAATATTTCGGGTGAAGGGATTTAAAATCTGAAATTAGTTTTGATACTAAAGTTACAGATTTTTTTGTAAAATGACATTTGTAGTCCTTTTTTTTGTCGAAATATAGAAGATTGAAATTGTTATACAGGGTGATTCTAAAAAGATGGGCAAACTTTTAGGAAGTGATAGTACACACCCAAGCAAACAATTTTTATCAAAGTATGCATGGTCGAAAACAAAACGCAAAGGTGCTGGAGCCTTTTGAAAGTTGTTTGATGCAAACGTGAAAGCTCCATTCCTGTTGCGAGTTACTGCGCTGCGTTACTTGTCGCCAAGATTTCGGCAGCTGCAGGGAAAGTTCGTGATATGCCTGGTGTGTTTCCGAATGTTCGCCTTCTTTTCTTCGCCGTTGTACTGCGTGCATAGCACTGTTTTGAACACTTATTGTAATCACATGCCAATAAATTTTGCTTTTATAACTTATCTTCATCGTTCTTTGTGTGTTTTTACCTCATATACGACATTAAACTTTGACGCCCTCTAGCGGTTTTGCGCTTTGTTTTCGACCATGCATTCTTTGATAAAAATTGTTTGCCTGGGTGTGTACTATCAATTCCTGAAATTTTGCCCATCTTTTTAGAATCACCCTGTATATATCAGGGGGTCACTTAAATGTTGCGACAAACTTCTAGTGGAACTTCTATTACCATCAGAATTAAAATTACATTGTAACCCGTGTAAAGATAAGTGTGTTTCCCTATTACAACCTATTCAGAAGCACAAGAAGAAAAAGTTAATAATATGGAAGCAACACTAGCGGCGTATGATGACATTTCTTTGCATGAGACCTATGAAATTTTAATCTTAATAATGTACCCTAATTCTGCTAGGAGTTTTCGCAATATTTACTAGTATGTGATCTCCTGGTTTGTAATATGTTTTTAAACTTGCATATTTTTAAAAAATCGACTAAAACTGTCATTGAAAGAAACTATAGCTTGGAGAGAGAAACTGATTGCAGATTTGAAATCAGCGAAATGAAACCATCCAAGATCAATTAAAATTTTCTAATCATAGTCTCTAACGTTTTAATTTTGTAAATTCAGATTACAGTTGATTCCTTGAAAGAATTTTATTGAAAAATAAAAGAAATTCGTTTCACATTTAATTTCCCTCGAGAAAGTAATAACTTCAAATTAATAAAATCGGAAAATCTAATTTTTTAGGTTGCATTAAGAAATGGCATTATAATGATGCTTTTACAGCATCAAGGGGATATTTATAATTATTTTTTTAGGAACGACTAATGAGATTTAAGTGAAAGAATGCATGCAACGAAGTTTTTCAAATTTTGATTTTAAACAAACGCTTGCATTTAAAACAAATTCCTTTATAAAGTTTGATAAAGGTTACCCTAAATCATTATTGAAGGACATAAAAAAATAACTTTAAGATTTTTAGTCTTATGTTATGTAACATTATACGAAATTTTTGTGAGATTATATGTTTAACTATTATTCCAGTTTTGACCAGAATTATTATACTTAAAGTTGGAAACTGTTGAGATCAATAAAGATTCTAGTTGGGGCATAACTTATTTTTCTGAGATATTTCATGTCGTAAAGATTTGTTTTCTTGGTAATTTTTGGAGAAAAAAAACTTTTCCATCATTACTGCAATAATTGGAGGCAAGTCTGTGTAAAATCTTTGGATAAATTGGGTTTAAAAATATATATATTTATATATTTGTTTCAATATTTAGATAAAAAATGAAATAACTGAAAAGAAAAATTAGTGTGTGATTTATTATAAAAATTAGCAAAACCTTCGATCACTTTTCTGTACTATGAATACAAAGATGTGGTCTTAATTGGTTATAGGGCTTACACATGCTAATTAATTAGTGCAGACAATATTCTGACTACGATATTCAATTCTGAGACGATATTCTATCTCGAAAAATGGTGCTTCCGCTGAATAAATAAAACTTTTTTCTAGGGATTCGAATTTTTGACTCTCAATATATGTGGGTATCCAAGACCCAGAAAATATGATCACAATTTTTTGGTTCGAAAAGTGATCGAAAGTATAAACACTTTAAGAGAATCACAAATTTTAGCGGTTATTATGTTTTGTGTGTTTAACCAGAGATAAATCCTTGCAAAAAAAAACTTTATTATTATTTAATTTACTAATGATTGAAAAAAAATGAAAGTGCAAGCAATGTAATCTTTGCACCAATTTAATCTACGTAATTTAAGATAAGGAAATCTAATATTTTTAGTGCATTGTTCTAAAAGTTTTTAGATAATAAAATATGCATTACTTGTATGAGAGGACAAATAAGTATATAGTAGAACTCAACATGAAGGAGCCTTTATTAAACGTCTTCTCTGGCCAAACTTTTGGGACTGTATTTTTCAGATTTCGTCTACTTCCAGATATGAACGCAAAGATCTCAATAGCCCCAGTCCGAGCAGCGATGACTCAGGGGATAGAGCGTTCGCCTTCCAATGAGGTGAACCGGGTTCGAATCCCAGTCAATACGAGTTCCGCATCCGGCTTGCACCGACCACATGCTGACGTAAAATATGCTCAGTGGTAGACGGATCATGGGTCAGAGTCCCCTTGCCATCAGGCTAACCGTGGGAGGTTCTCGTGGTCTTCCTCTCCGTGTAAAGCAAATGTGGGTTAGATCCATCAAAAAGTCCTCCAAGATGGCAAATTTCTCCCAATACTCGGTCCAGGAGTTCTTTTGTCTTCTGGATTGGTTTCCAAATTACAAGACTACGGAGTTGATCATTAGTAGTCGTAAATCCATAAAATTGGGTAGGCTGTTCAACGACGGTTATAAAAATAATAAAAAAAAATAACCCCAGTCCGTCCAAAAAAGATTCATGATTTTGCAGAAAAAAGGCATGGCTCTTTGCAAGAATTTAAAACTTAGCGTAGCTTATAGTTTCATCTGTACTAAATAATATTTTTAAATTAATCCTCTAGAATTGCATTGCAGCGTGTGGTAGTCTGACCACTGGACCAAAAGTTATTTTGATCAAAAGTTCTTAATTTTATTTTTTTTAAATATTTTTTTTAAAAGCAGGCGACTTTTTATTTCATACATGCAATTTTATAATTTATCTTAAAAATACCCTCATTAAACTAAGATGAAAGATTTGATAAAGATGATACAAGATGGTACACTGTAGTAGTACTTCAATGGAAGAAAACAGAGAATGTGTGTGTGTAAAACTTGTAATCTTAAGAGAGTAAAGAAATGCATTTCGTTCCTCAGTAAATTAACTTTTCTGGAAACACATTAAAGATACATAAGATGGACAAAAAAGACCTTAAGTGAAACGACATATAAGGTTAAGGCATTCTTGTATATTTGATATAGAAAATGCTCTCGGTGAATTAAAAATGCATGGTTTTGATATTTTCCATGTTCTGTTTAATAAAAAGGATTTGAGATCAAGTGGTTTGCTTTGTCTTCCAAAATAAGTTTTTATGCAATGTTTATTGATGATAAGAAATAAAATGTATAAGAGAAGAAATCTGTTTTAAAATGTAAGCAGGATTAATTTTTGAACAGCAAGCCACTTATTTTCAAACTACACTTAAAGCTTAATGAAAGTATAAACAAGTGTTCAACCAAATTTTCTAAACCAAAAATTATCCAAACCATAATTTTATTAAATTTTATTCATTTACTTTTTAAACAACTTTAAGGCTTCCAGAGATTTTTCTGCCATCTATTTCAGATCTTATAATTCCTGGCTAAATGAATTAGTTTAAGACTGAATTTCGATTTTTTTTTCTGAACATATTTTTATTTAGATATTTTACAATAGTAAAAAAATTATTCCTTATCCGTAGTAAAATAAATAAAATGATTTATATCTTTAGTGTTTAATCTTTAATAGCAAATATGCATCAATTAAGCTGAAAAAATGTATAAAGTTCCGGCTTTGGCAACAAAAAAAATCTACAAAGCTATTTTTTGCAGAGAATTTATATTTAATATCTATGAAGAATTCAAATATCTAATTATAAGAATGAATTCGAATATTTAATTATACGAAGAATTTACGCTAACACAATATTTATTTTATCTACGAGTAAAAGGCTGTTCAAATATTTAATTATAGAAACGGTAATATTTAATTAGTTTCTTAAACGGTTAGTTTTTGCAGAAAAAATATCAATTAAAGAGTAATTTTAGGAAAAACAGCACTTTACCAATTATAGAATTAATATTTTGCTTACACATTTACCTTTGAATATTATATAATATAATATAATGAAATCGGAATAGTTACGACTGCTTGAAGTACAAGAATTAATTCAATGGACGCCTCTTCTGTCTACTGAACTTTCCAAACTTGAAAATCTTTTTTATTTATTAAAAAATTTCGATTAAAAGCAAATTAAACACAAAGCCTTATATTTTTGGAATTTTCGATTAAGTGTTTTTCTTTCTCCGTGAATAAATAACATAAATATTTATGTTTTGAGATTTTTTTACTGAATATTGGAAATTGAAAAAGTTTCTGCATATGCTTAAACTTTTTACATTTAAAATTTTTTTCAAAAAGTTTAATACTTAACTCCATTTTCTTGTTCCTTAAATGTTAACAAACTACCTTTTATTTCATGCTTCTATAACTCACTTAAATAATGCATTATGAATGGGGTGAGCAAATTTCTTCAAATCTTGAGAACAGTTCTTGAATTAAAATAGTTGTCCTCCCATATTTTCAAGCTCTTAGAAAGACAATTCCGCTAATTTTAACACATGTCCTCAAATGTTCTCAAATTTATCCGAAATCTTCTCTTATTTTTTATAAACAGCGAAATGTCTATAAATAAATAAATAAAAAATGGGTATGTTTTTTAAATTAGATAATTTTGTCTTGCAGGGAAGAAAAAAACAAAGCTATAACTCACCAAAAACTAACTGATAACTCGATTGCCTATCAAAATTTATTACATGCGGCGCATTTGGGTAGCATGCCAGAAAATTTCGCTAAGATCAGACATGTCTCGCCAAAAGTGGCAGCTGAATACAGTTTCGTTTCGTTTTTTCACAGTTTCGTTTTAAGAGCCTTTATAATATTCTGGTTGTAAATTAAATGTACAGACTTTTTTTAATTTTCTACTTTGACGTCACATTTAACAGATGGAATTAAAATAGAAAAACAAGCAGGATCATTATTTAATTTTTTTGGGGGATAATCAACTTCCGTCTTAAATGGGAGGCGTGTAATAAGTGGTAAGCTTGTAAATAATTGGTAAGCTTGTTAGTATAAAACGCTGAATTTAATTTATCAAAAACGCACAGGTTAAAAATAATAACATGTTTAAAATAGTTTCATATACATTTATAAACAATAAATTAAAATTTATTAGAACTTCGTTTTTCAAGTGAATAATAACTTAGTAGGATAACAAAATGATATGAAACATTATTTTTTATATTTTTCTGAGTCCTAAGTCAAAAAATGTAGAGCTCAGAATTATCGAAAGACATGAGGGGGAAGAGTAGTTTTTCGACGCTGATTTATTAACTTTATTTAAGTTATTTACGTTAGTTAAGACTCTATATTCATTTTAGTCGGGCAAAAATTTAAAAAAAAAAAGCATTTTAAGTTTAAAATATTTTTAAAAGTAGTTTTTACTTTGACAAATTGCGATAAATAGAGCAGTTATAATATCTCCATTAATTTTATTCGCATTATTAAAGAAACAATGTTAAATTGTATTAGCATCAGGCACTAGTTGGAATTTTAGACTTACAAAAAAAAAGTTTTGAGTGCACTGGCTAGACGGAAATTGGTCAAAATTTTGATTAAAAACCTCTTCATTCACAGATTCGAATGTTATTTAATAAAAAGTGTATTAAAAATATAAGAATTTTTAATAAATTTGGCATTTTAATTATGAAAATAAGTTTTTTCTTAGCAGTTTTTATAGCAGTATATATCGCAGTATTTAAATTAGAATTTTCATATGCGAATTTGATTAACGCTAATTTACAAATTGATTAATTTAAGGAGGAACTTTATAATGAATATAAATACTTTATAAAAATATGAATAGCATAATAAATGAAGCAATCGCTTTTGCCATTCTCATCTAAATTAATTGTGGTCATTAAAATATATTTTAGAATAGTTGTAAGAAAAAATTAAACAAAATATAAAATTGAGGCACAGTAATGACTAATGATCTATGTACGAAAATTTTAAAATAAAAAAAACTAACATTTTACTGAAAAATCGAGCTAAATTAAATCAGTACTCACAAAAAACTTTTAAGAAAAATATTATATTTCTATGGTAACCCTGGAAATCGCATAAAATATAAGATTTTATGATTTTATCCCTTATTTTTAGTATTTTAAATTTTTTTTGTCTTTCAAATTTCATATATTGTCATCCAATTTTCATGTTTTATGTGCAAAATATTTGTGTCGATTCGAAAAAATTTGCATTTTAGGGTCCCGATCAAAAAAAAAACCATCTAAAGATTTGTAAATCTATCTTCTTTTCTAATTATCTAATTTTGCTTTATGAAGTTTTATCCCTAGGGATGAGGATACCATTGTCTTCTTTCCCATTTCATCGTTATCAAAAATGAAAAGATTTTTGAAAGATCAATACTACGCAATTTTAAAAAATTAAAACTATTTATTTATTATTATTTATTTATTTTTCTGAATATTACCGGCGTGAAGCCTAATAAAACTCTGCGCAGATGCCCACTTTCCCTACTCTTCATAGCTCTACATATTAAAACTAAAAATNCTGCGCAATTTTAAAAAATTAGAACTATTTATTTATTATTATTTATTTATTTTTCTGAATATTACCGGCGTGAAGCCTAATAAAACTCTGCGTAGATGCCCACTTACCCTACTCTTCATAGCTCTACATATTAAAACTAAAAATTTCTAGTTCCATGGCATAGTAATTAAAAGGAATCCAGGAAATCTATTCTATTCATTTCTAATTTATTCTATTCTAAGTAGAAAATGTCCCTTAAGCCTGTCCGTATGACTGCGATTAAATAATTTCAATTACAAGCTCTTTTTGTTTTAATTGATTAAATATCTTGGTTAATAAGAATGCGGATGCTATCTGATCAAAATTTTTCATTTTCATTTTTATTAATTATTATAACTATTTTATCGCGTCTCACATTTTTTCAATATGATAAAATCGAAACTTAGGACGACGATCGAGGTTAAATGAAAGTATCACTTAGCACTAAAATGAGATTGCCGGAGAAAGAGTAAAAGATAAATGGCAAAATAATTGTCTATTGTTAATTGGCGAAATTTGATTACAGTTGCTACAGTTACAGAGTGCTATATGATGTCTGATTTACAAAGTTGCTTCCGGTGTACACCACGAGGAAGTGGATCTGTATCATACCCTATTTTTTCTCTATTGTAAGACTAGACATACTTTGCCCATTAGTATAAAGATTGTCTCGGGAGTAGGGATTGCGGTAGATTTTGTCCTGATTTTCAAACGGATAAAAAAGTTTTAAGCTTAAAAACTATACGGAATTTAAAAATCTATTAAACATGACTCTTTAACTGCATTAAACATAGTGCTCAATGTAAGCATCACGGAAATTTTAAAATATATTTTTCATAATCTAAATGCGAAAAATATCATAGAAGGGGGTAGCATCGTAATGCATTCTTGAGTAGAGGATGAGAGGAAGAGAGGGAAGCTTCAAGATATGTAACCGGTCTCTTCTCTTGATTGCATATTCGAGTGTCAGATCACGAATATTCGTCTAAAAATGATTTCAGCAAAAAAATAAACTAGTTTTAATACTCAAGACATATTCTTATTTATTTTATATGTGCAAAACAAATATGAAATATCAAAACTGCTTATAAATGAAATAAATTTGATGAAGATGGTTCTGCACCTGACGTTAGTTATCGATTTAAAAAAAAAGACTTTTTTGCAGATATAAAAT
>NC_092205.1:66298926-66301426 GCF_043381705.1 Parasteatoda tepidariorum | reverse complement strand
TATTTAGGGTTATTTTAGCGATACCATTTCTTATAATACATATCTTTAAAAATTATTCATAATTCACGAAATTTAATATTTGATTTAAAACTTTTGGTTTTGATCAGTAATTTCTATTATTAGTATCATTTATTTAGGTGTAAAGCATATTGGATATGTAATGCAAAATTTTTCGGATCAGATATTCGTACTATTTACTGTAAAATCCATTTTTAACATGAGATGATACGTAAGAAAAAATATGTTACAAGGTAGTTCTTACAGTAATAATTACCATAAAGTCACTGAATGAGTCTAATTAAATAATTATTACTGTAAAAATTATGTTAAAGCATTTTACGGTAAAAATAGATTTTACGCACGGATGTTAAGCTTAAAAATGCTTATTTCATATTATGGAAAGTAATTTAGAGTTCAGAAAATTTAAATTTTGAACTAAATCTGTTAACAAAATAATCTGATTTTAGATTTTTAGAGCTCATTCAAGTATTTTTTTAACCCTAACCAAAGATCAAAAATTGGAATAAATTGTAGAAACCTCTATATTTTTTTAATTTTGATTTTGCGTTCGTAATAGAAGCAATTATTATCTTCAAAAATTAAACTTCTATATAAATCATTTTCTAATTATCAAAATAATTAGAAAATGATTTCTAAGACAATTTTAATAACGTCTAAATACAATCATTAGGTCAAAAATTATTCTTGACTTAACTTTTTTTTATTTTATATGATGAGCACCAATATTTTTAACAATATAAAATGGAATAAGAAGTTTTTTTCTTAAATTACGAAACAAAAAATTACTAATTTCCGAATTTAATTTAATTATTTATTAATGAGTTAATTTATCAGTTTTTAAAGTTTATACTATTTTTGTCAAAATTGAACTAACCAAATTGTAACTGCAATAAGAATGAGTTGATTGATATGAAACTGCTAAAACTTCATTAGATTTATGTATTTAGGAAGAAAAAAACTTTCAGTTTATTTAATGAATATTTCAATAAGCGTATATAAAAGCCATTTTTTGAAAAAAAGTACATACAATATTATTAAATATGCTGGTATTTTTTATAAAACCTCAAGCAAGTTCCAACATTATTTTTTTATGATTCATTCAAAAAAGCACTTCAAAACTACAATGAAGTTAGTAATTTGATTTGAATTTTTAGCACATAACTTGGATTTGCCATTTTTAATTTGCGAAACCAGTTTAAAATAAATTCTCAGTAGTTTTAAATCATTATGACTAATTTATTTATTTTTTTCTTTGTTTTCAGAAATTTAAATCTACTTTTATGGCTGCAATATAATATAAATTTTCTCAAAAGAATTATATTAGTTTCTAAAATATTACTAAATTAGCTTTTTAAATTATTTATTCTCTTTCAATACCGTTTTCTTAAGCCGAATTTCTCTTCTAGAATTTCAATTAATTTCTATTACCATGAATAAATTTTAATTTCTTTGAAAACTGTGAACTTTTATTTATTCATAAAAATTTCAATTGGCATTTAGAAAAAAGAAACTCGATAATAACTGAGATTTTCCAAATCGTATATTGAGTGTGTAGTTTTTTTCTCCTTATTACACTATTTTAGAATCAACACACAATCGGTTTATTTGTACAATTTGATTTAACTAATATTCTTTGGAATTAGAAATGAGTTATAAAAGGACAAATTCATTTTAAAAGTATTAACTAATGTTTATAAAGTATAAAAAAAATATATTTTAAATAATCATTCAAGCTTGGTATTGATTAAATGCAGTTTTCGTGTTTTATATAAAAACACAATGGGACGACAATTTTAGATTTTCTTTTAATGATTTTAACGTTTCAACTATTTACAATAAGGTGTGAATGTATAAGTTTATTTTACAGATTAGAGTTTGAGGATTTTTGGTTAACTGTTTGCTTATAACATAACTTTCATTATTTAAAGCTTAAATTTTTTTGTATAAGTTATTAATAATAGTTGCTTATTTTATGCCTGACAAATTCTTTTAGGGTTAGGTTTCAAAGCAATATATTTTGATAACTTTGATTTTTAATACACTATAAACTTATTTGCGTTCTTAATACAAATATATAAATATTTATTCTAATTTAGTTGCTTCTAAGTTACGAAAACCACAGTAAATTTGTTCTACGAAATGTTTGAAGAGAAAAACTTTTCAACTTACTGGCGTATAAATTATTTTAAGAGTTTGGTTGCCTTTAAGGTCATGTTTCAATTCGCACTATACGCTTTACTTCGGTGTGTTACAACTTCGTAAAACTACCTTGTTATTTTTCAAAACTGGGAAAAAAGAAAAATGAGAGAAAAACATATATATTATAAGAGTTTATATCTAAACATATGTATATATGTATGTACATATGTATGTATACGCATATGTTGTTGTTGTTAATTTACGTCGCACTAGAGCTGCACAATGGGCTATTGGCGACGGTCTGGGAAACATCCCTGATGATGAGCTTCTCACGAATCCT
>NC_092205.1:66279826-66298902 GCF_043381705.1 Parasteatoda tepidariorum | reverse complement strand
CCTGTTTACGCCTCACCGCGTCACTTGCGACTATACATTCCTATACAATAAATCATTGTTACAATGTCCTGTACCTACCATTAAAGTTTGTACCATGAATTCGGGACCACCCTGTATATATATATATATATATATATATATATATACTCTATTATCGAAATTAATAATGATAATAGATTGTGTTTAAATAGATAACAAAAATATGCATAACATTAGGGTGTTTCGCACAGACCCACTTTAATGCGTATTTCCAGGTTCCTCATCAAAAAACTAAAACAAAAACGTATGCACATTAAGGTCTAAAATTAATATTTAAGTGATAAAAAAAATAAAAACGTTATAATATTTGGCAAATAAAAACAAAAGAATCTAGGGTAATAAGCAAGAAGACATGTTTGATTGGAAATAGTGGAATGCTGCACTACTTTTCGCAGCACTTGGCAAAAAATGTTTGGCTGTGAGTGGTTAAATAGTTTTAAATCCTTAAAACGTTCCCTACTACCACTTAAAGTTTGCCAAGAATTGTTGCTGTATCCGGTCTCAAGTATTTTAAAAAAAAAAAAAAATATTTCTGTTTTCAAATCCTTTAAAAAAAAATATTGTATAAAAATTGAAATCTGGGAGCTTTTTGAAACCATTTCTTTAAAGTGCTTTATTTATTAATTATAATGTCTGAAATTTCTTATGACATTTTTCCGTGAAATCATTAATTTATTAATTTAAGAAATAATATTATTGAGCATATTAAATGATTAGTATAAGTCTAGTTTTGATTCTAATTATGAGTTTAAAAAACGTTCTTAAGTGTTAACTAAAGCGCAAATTTAATACGGCAGGCTACGAAGCATCAACAAAATAATATTTAAAACGATAAAAACATGGTGGAATATTTGAGATCCTATTAACAAGCTTTCCTTTTGAAACTTATATTTTGAATCAATCAATCATTCCCAATTTAATGACATCAACTCCAGATACCTGATAGCACATAGTACATTGCATCTTTTCTGCTGAAATCAATGTTTAAGTAAATTACCCCACTCTGAAAGGCAATTGCACTGTATAAAATATGGTGCAACGTAACCTTTGGTTGTTACCATCCATCATCGTTACCAAATAACTGTCATTTTTCAGTAAAAGGGAAAATGAATGGATCATAGAGCATTTCCTGTTATGAAAGTAGTGCTTTGAAATTTGGAATTGTTAGTTGTCAAGTTTATGTCATTTACTCATCATGATCCGATAATCGATAGATGCGATAGAAACGGTTCGATGATTTCATAATATCAATGAGCGAATAGGAAATAATTCTATCCCGACTTTTAAAAATATGTATTTCAGAACACTTATGAAGCATTTCTATGAAAATAAAATTATAATAATGATTTGAATTGTATATTCTGGTTATAGTGTTATGTTTGTTTATTTAAAAATGGGCATACAGTTCCAAAAAAAAATGAACAGTAGTCGGATAGTCATATTTTTGTTGAAAATTGTCATGTTATTTAAAAGTTCGAAAAACAGCCCGTCCTCGACGGTCAAAAACTCTCCGACGGTCCAAAACTCGAATCCGACGTCAGCACGGACGGCCATTTTCCCTTTAATGTTCGTGATACATTCTCAATTTTTGTTATCTTACAAGAGTCTTGTAGGTTACAAGGCAGCAAAATGACCCACAATACAGCAAAATACTTCGCATATATTGATGTTTTCTCTGTCTGGGAGTACTGCAGCGGTTGAAAGGGGCTTTGCAGCAATAAACTTACAAAAAAACACAATACGTACTGATCTTAAACAAGAAGCTTTAAAAGTAACTATGAGCATCTACCTAAATGGAAAAACCCTTTCAGATTTTTATTCAGAAATCTCTGTAAATCATTGGCTTGATTGTGGAACTGGCAAACGTCATATTTGGTTCATTTAAAAAACGCAGTGCCCTCGGATAACTTGACCCTTGTCATTTAAATTATTTCATAAAAGAAATACTAGGTTACTATTAGTAACCTAGTATTTCTTTTATTACTGTATAATGTAATCCTAGTAACGACTAGTTCATTGTGCAATTTATATAAATGTTTGTAATAAATAGGAGAAAATTATATTTTTATTTATTTAATGTAATTTGCACAAGAACGAATGTTCTGATTGGACTCAATGTTACATTCTGCTCTTTTGGGCTCAGAAATTTAAGAACCAGGTGGGAACATTCCCCCGGAGTACGATTAAGTTGAATTATTCTGAAACTCTCAGAAGAAGTGCGTTTAAGAAAGGGTAACCCGAGCCAAATTAATAAAAGGCAGAGAGTCATTNAATTGTTTTTGAAGGAACGATCACACTTACCTTGGATCTCTTTGGTTTTTCTATTCTTTATTTTAACAGTTTTTATTAAATGTAATTAGTTATTTCAGAAAGTTTCAGTTTGCAGGTAAGCACTTAGATTTTAATACTGAAGTTTCATGATTTGCTTTCATAGTATGTTCTAAAGTATTCGTTGACTTCTTAAAAACCCGATTACTGACATGACATGGCAGAATCGCCTTCCAAAAAACTTTGTATTTTGTCAAAGAAAAGGATATTAAGAGATTCTCAAAGAAGAAGAAGGGCCCAAGAAACATCTGTGGAACGTCGAAGAAGGATGGAACATGACCGAATTTCGACAAGCAATTCTAGAGCCCAAGAAGTATCAGAGAAACGTCAAAGATTAGAAGAGGTTTTCACCTAATGATGATTTCGAAAGCAACTTTTGTATTATGCTTTTACAATTTCTGAGGCCTTTTTAAAAAAAAATTTAAAAAAATCAAGTCTCCACCTGATATTTATATTATAGGTTAGATTACCATAGGCCTTAGGTTACCATAGGCCTTATGTTACCATACCAAAGTTACATCTTCAAACATCCTCAAGAGCTATAACACATCTGCAACAGAACTGGATATGAAGACAAAATTGCAGGACAGGAACACTTTAATTGTCCACTAATTTTCAGATTTCCTGCTATGTTTTAAAAAACTTTATTTGTGAAAACCGTTAGCATGGCGGACAGCTGGCCGCCTTTAGCGGCTAGTTTATAATAATCCTACGATCATATTGCATCATAGTGATTTGAATGCAATAATCATATGTCATGCTCTTTCCTGTACTGAAATTTGTCAGATTATACGTAATGTAGTTTTGTTTGCTAATCTTAATTTTGCTTAACTATTAGTTTTGGAACTCCCTTTCAGTATGAGTTTTATTTTCTTCGATAATAATTCCTAAAATATAGTAAAGGTGGTCATTATGATACACTTTGTGTATCTGAAATATTAAATATTGTGGTAAAAAAGTAAGAAAGTAAAAATGTGCTTTTGAAAATTTAGGATTCATTTTTGCAAACTTAATCCAATTTTTAAATATTCATGGGTAGGGTAACAAATGCATGTTCATATTCATCCCCTTAATTTTCAATCGGCTGTAGCTATATCTTTATACGTTTGTAACTATATAGGTGAAGTGTTTATGTGCTGCTAAATGAAAACGTTTTCAGTACTACCAGGAGGAGGACTGCGAAGTTACCGTTTATATCTCCAAAACAGTAGCAGTAGAACATATTGTAAAGCTGTTTGAAAGTATTAAAGATTCAAAGTGATTTTGAAGTTAAAAATAATCACTGATTTAGTACAAAGAACAACAATTTTTAGACATTAAATGCGTGAAAATAATGATTAAAACATGCTTTTGTTTCCTCATAATTTCTGACACTTTGTGTGACTGGGCAAAATTGATTAATGATTTTTGACTGATTATTTTCTTTCTTCTTTTTACACGCACAAAGAAAGGATCTTCAAGCAATAATTTGTATTGAAGTATTCTAAATTAATTGACTGTGCATTATGATATAAACTATCGATTGTTGAATCAAATTAAAACATTTAATTAAAATAATTAAAAATAAGCATGGTTGGTTAAATTTTATTTTAAACTAATTTATTTTTGGCGTAGTTTTATATTTCTTATCATGTGATCAAACTGATAGCTTATTATTATAGCTTCTTATTATATTTTTCCATAGCTTTTATTAACATAAAATTATTCTACAACGTTGGATTTAAAGCAAAATAATAATTTTAAACATAGCACTTCAAAAGAAATAAAAACTTATTTTTGTTTCATTGTTTATTACTTACTTTTATTGTTTACTTGATAAAGGAAATTAAATACTAAAGAATGCATAATTTTTTCCCTAAGCATCAATTTTGAAATTGAAATGAAGTTTTTTAAAATATGTAAAAAAAAATGTATGTAGCATAATGATTTCATGTATATTAAATCAATATTTATTCAAAAATGGGCTGAGAGATTATTTCTTTCTTTAAATATAGTCAATAGAAATTTTTTTCAAATGCCCAGTATTGTATTTTGATAAAAATAAAGAAACACCAAAAAATCATAAATAAGTTTTCAATTTGAGATTAAGTAAAAATAGGAACTAAAGTTATATTCTTAAAAATATTTCTGTTTATCGGCAAATAAATAGTATAAAAATGCTGAAACTATTGAATTTCCGAACGTTACCATTTAATTAAAGTACGAATGCTTATGCTAGTTCTAGTTCAAAATAGTTTTTATATAAATTTTTCATTTTTCAACAATTTCTCTCGAATACATATTAATTTAAAAATAACTTTTGATTAAAAGTTGTTCAAAAACTAGAGGAGAAAAAGAAGCTAAGTAATTGATGATACTGTTGAGTGTTTGTCTCTGACTGAACTTTTTACGCTGAAAAAGTTGAAGGGCTTCAATATTCGGTGAAATTAGAAAAAAGAAGCATTATTCATGAAACATAATTTTAATTTTCTTAAAATGAGTTTGTATTACTTAATCACTTTTCTTAAGATTGCTTCCTTTAAGCAGTTATTTTATTAGCGTATAGAAAAATAAGTATTGTGGTAATTCTTACGAATAATTAACAAGTATTTTTTATAATAATTGAAAATCTTATGCTTTACAAAATTTAAATCTTAAATAATTATTAAATATTTTATATAGAATAAATATTTAGATAAAATATTGTTTGCATGCTTATGTTCTTAAAATGAAACATTGACTTTGAGTTTCAATTTAATTAGTAATTAAAGTCCAAATAATATTAGTCTTCCTACATTTAAAATTTCTAACTTGTAATATAATTCACCATAAATCAAATATTTTGTATTTCGACTACGATACTTACAACCTTTTGAATGGATAATATAACAGTCTTTTGGGCATAGGATTTAAGCTTTTACTTACATTTTTAAGTCAAAACATGAATTTAAAAACTAATGCTCCATAATAGGACCATAGGAGTTCAAGGGTTCTATTTTTGGATTTCAAATGATGTATATGCTTTTGTAGCGTGCATTTCATTCAGTGGATGTTATGATACTTATTCAAGCGAGATAGCAATGTTTAAAAAGAAAAGGGTTGGGGAATGTGTTAAAGTTCTACTTCTTTTGACATGAATTCGCTGGTAGTTGATAACAGAGTGATATTGACAGATTACTTAGAATTATCAAGACATTCACTCTTCCAAACTCAGTGTTTTTCTCCTTTGATTTATTTCTAACTAACGAAATGACATTCATATTGAAGAGGTGATAGTTTTCAGTGGACTGCTGTAAGTTTATGCTTTATTTGACTATGATAGATTTAAAATTTAATATCAAAAGGGTTTTTCAATGTATTTTCAGCAACAGTATTGTGTTGATTCGTGCTATTAATAGTTTTTCCTTTCCAATTTTTGCGATTTATTTCACTTCTGTGATAAATTTTTGCTATAAAATAAGTAAAATATGTGTCCTTTTTTTGTCTCATTTACAAAATTCGCTCGCTCTTCGCACAAGGTTTTAAAACCGTTGTTGAACAGCCAACCCAATTTCGGGTTTACGACTACTAATGTTCAACTCCATAGCTTTGTAATTTTGAGCACAATCCCGAAGACAAGAGAACTCTTGGATTAATTATTAGCAGAAATTTGCTTTCGTGGATGACTTTCTGATAAAACTTACCAGCATTTGCGTTACATGGAGAGGAAAACCAAGGAGACCTCCTACTGTTAACCTCACGACAAGGGTGCTCTAACCCATGATCCGTCTACCACTGAGCATGATACTTATCGATATGACATACAATTGACTTGTTAGAAAGATTTTCTGTCTCAGATTTAGAGGATTCAGACATTTGTCGGCTAGAGCCAAGAGATCTAGTTTGTACGGAAAGAAAAACTTAGAAATGAAAAAAAGAACTTAGAACAGGTTATGCTATTATATGCCTAAATACTATTGTTTTTAAAAGTAGTATTGGTGAAAATGAAGTACAAACTATATCATAGATCAAGCACAAACAAAAAACGAAAAATGCGAAATCCTACCTAAAATGGAACATCTTTAAAAATACATTAAATTTTTTTTTCTTCCATTTTTTTTTGTTCAGATGCTCTTTAGTAGTGGTTTGTTCAAATTTCAAGTTATTTAAGTAACCCTTTCTGAATTCGTCACTTCAGTTATTAATTTTAATGTGATTTTAAGTTGTATTAATTAAAATAGATTGTAGAGGTTTTAGTTATGAAATCATAAAGACGATCGATTGTCTCTTACCTTGAAAAAATGGATTTTCTTAATCAGTTTTCAGTCCCATTATTTTTTTAATTATTCTGCTCAGTTGATATTTTTTAATTATAAAAAAATCGTTCATATATTTTAAGTAATAATAATAAATTTCAAAGTAAATTATTCCTTGTTACTGAAACTTAATTATTATGAAATTGATGAAACAGAAAAAAAGCGAATGCTTTGTCAGTGACGCACCAGTTAATTACTAAAAATTATTTCCTAAAATAATCGTTCCATCAAAACACACGCTGTTAGAATGATCTTTGTATCGATTTCAATTTCTGAAAATTTACTTTCTTACAATCGGATTTATTTGCAACGTAAGTAATTTCTTTTGTTTGCGAAGCAAAAAGGAATAAAAGGGACATTAAAAGAAAAAAAATGTGTATAGAATTATTTAAATAATATGTTAGTGTAATATTTTCCCCATATGATGAACTTGCAAAGGTGTTTGAATAAGATTTTAATACTATTTCACTAATTCAGTGAAATCCTAATAAATACCCTAATAGAAAATTTTATGGAATTTTTTTCCCACTAAACTTAAACTTATTCAGTTTATAGTTTACATCTTTTATTCAGTTCAATGGTGATAATGCAAGATGAGGTCAAGTCATAAAATTTTACTCAATTTTATCTCTTAGGATAAACTTGGTTCTTTACAACAGAGGCCAACTGAGACTGATTATTAAATTATAGGTTATAATTTTATCTGAAAAAACAGGCTCTGGTGTTTTAATTAATTAATTACACTCTATACACTAAATTACACTCTATAACAAAAAAATCGACACACCAAGAAGGAGTTGTCCGATTGAAACGAAAATTGGTGGATAGAAAGACAATGCACAGAATAATAAATGATTGAAATTTCTGAACAATTGAATAATTTATTGCAGAGTTACAGTAACAAGTTCAATAAGGTGTTGACCCGCCTCCAGCCTGGATACAAGCAGCCACACGGAGTGGCATAGACCGATAAAGTTCCCGGATGGTCTCTTGCGGTATTTCCTGCCAAATTCGATCCAATTGTCGAACGAGGTTATTAACATTCTGTGCCAGATGCAATCGCCTTCCCATCATATCTCAGACATGATCGATGGGAGAGAGATCTGGTGATCTGGCAGGCCAAGGAAGAGTTTGACAAGCTTGCAGACAGTTCATAGCAACACGTACCGTTTGTGGTCTGGCATTGTCTTGCTGAGAAACCAGCCCTGGGAGCTTTAAAAGGAACGGTAGCAAAACAGGTCTTAGGGTGTCGTCGACGTACCGTTGTGCAGTAAGTGTACCTCTAATGACAACCAAAGGGGTCCGGCTGTCAAAGGAAATGGCACCCCAGACCATAATGCCTTGTTAATGGCCGGTGTGGCGTGCAATAGTGAAAACAGGATCCCCCCTCTGCCCTGTGAGTCTCCAAACGCGTCTTCGATGATCGTCAGGACACAGTTGGAAGCGGGATTCGTCGCTAAAGACTATACGTCCCCAGTCGGCATCATTCCAGCCATATCTGTTCAAAGCATTCATGCATACGAAATTTCAGAGCAATCGGATGATTGCTTCTTGGTGCGTCGATTTTTTTGTTATAGAGTATATATATATATTTATTAAAAGCACTATACACACATTATAACACATATTTCAATTATATAGATTTGAATTAGTGGAGTTGTACTAAATACTAAGCCTAATCACTCAATATCGTTTTTATCAAGTTGTAGCGTTGCTAAAAGAGTTATGAGTAATACCGTTTAGCTTTTTTCCACCAAAAGATAAAAAGGAACTCTTAATATTACAACTGATTATTTATTGAAATTTCACTTCACAAATCAGCCGATCAATATTTTACTTTTTTTCATGAGCAATACCAGGTAACACTGATAGCACGAGGGATTCTGTATTGCAAGCAATCCGCAGAAAGCAATAACTCAGAAAAATCCGTTGGTCGAGAATTTTGACCCGAGAGTGACATTTCTTGATACTTGACAAATCATTTGATCATTACAACGAAATTTTTTTCGTGAGGGAAACTTAAATTTAAACTGTAAACCAAGGTAGCAAGCATTTCTAATCTGTAAAACGCAATAACTGTAAGGAGAATCTGTTGGCCAAGAGTTTTAATCCAAAAGTGACATTCCTTGTTTCCAATATAATTTCAGTCTTTAAATTTAATTATTATAAGAAATATGATTTTGTTCTTCATTACAAAGAAATCTGAATAATTTCTTGATCGCTTGATTTTTGAGGTTAGATCTTCTTAACAAAAAAGGTATATGAAGGAAATATAAAAAAACTAAAAATCCGTAAGCTTTTTACCTATGTATCAGTTCTTCTCAAAAATAATAACCAAAAGTTTGAAATAAGTTTATAGACCCGGCACAACCGAGAAAACAAGAATATATTATGAGAATAAATTCACTACCATATATCTCCAATTTAAATACTTTTTCTAAATAAAATAAAAAGACAAAAGACTGTCAGAATGATATTTCGAATTCTTTATTAAATTGCAGATTTTTTTGATATTAATTTATAAAAATATAATGCTTATTTTTTTAAGAAAAATAGTTTAAAAAGAAATAATCTCGCATAAAAGGATTAAGATAATGACGGGAAAATATTTCTTAAGATTCTGAGACTACCATCTTTGACTTCACATTTTTTCATTGGAAAATATCAGAAACGCTCATTAATGTTTTTGTGTGCCTCATAAATTTTGTGTTTCGTTTTATTTCTGTGTGAGAGTACATATTCATGTTGATTAAAGTCATTTAAAGAAAGAACTTAATGCCTTAAATTGTCGTAATTTAATCATTTTATTTGCTTAAGGTGTGTATGCTGTACATAAGAAAAGTCCCTTGACAATAAGAAATGAAAAATATGCAATTTAATTTTTAAAACTAAGAGAGGAATCGTGTTTAGATTTTGATGTAATTTATTAAAGTAGGACATTTTTCAAGTTTTTTTTCTGTTTTGTTTTTCCTTTTTTAATTAAAACATCTAAGAACATTTATGCATTGCTTATAAGCAGTGTGATAATGGCTTGTTTTTTTTAAAACAAATAATCCTCTTTCTATTTAAAGTGCAGTTTTTCATGGAATTATATTTTCATATTTAAAATAATAGTATTCATAGGTAATTCATGAAAGATAAAATATTATAAGCAATATTACTTGTGCGAAAAACGCCGCAAGTAAACTCACTGTTAAAATTTTAATCAGTAGGGAGCGATATTTAAATATGTAATAATTCTTTGATTGTATGGATATATCTAATAGGTTCAATCTCTAAACTATTTGATTTCAATAAGATATAAAGGAAAGAGTTTTCGGCATTTCGCAATAAATCTTCTGCCGTTTGTCTATGTGACATTCTAGACAAGTCAAAAAATATGTAGATTAAGATATGGAACTTTTCTATAAAAAAATTAAGGTACGAAAATTTTCGTTTAAATAAAACATTTTTAACCATAAAACAATGCTCCAAAGCAAGAACAATTTGTGAACTCAAACGAAATGTAAATTTCAGGTGACAAATCTTTCCCTTTTCATTTACTTTTTTGTAAGGCATTGTCTAATTGTACATATTTTGTCTAATTGTACACCTTTTTCTTCATTAACATACTGAATATAGATAAAAATGTGTATAAAAAGTATGTTGTGTTATTAAAGCAACGCAGGCTAAATCGAAGGGGGGAAAAAGAAAAAGATACTGTTTTATGCTACCATTAAAATGGCTTATGTTGCCGACATTTCAAATGTGCTAAAATTATGACAGTGAAAAAGGATGCAGTAAAAAAATATTGGTACTTTGCAGTGCAAAATTGACAAATAGTTGCATTTAATATGAATTAAAACAAAATAAAATTCAGACTAGCTGAATTTTTTATCAGGATCCTATTATTCCTTCAAAATCTTAAGCGATTCAAATATTTAAGTACTTCAATGTTATTTATATCTCTTCTCTTTATTCTTTAACTTAAAAAAGTTGAGTTCAAAGTAAATTATGTCAGCAAATGTAAATGTATACAAACGTAATAAATGTGTATGCATGTAAATGTAATAAATGTAAATGTCATAAATGGAATACCATTAAATGCTGCATTTAAATATTATTCATATTACACTTTATTGATAATAGAAGAACAAAGAAAAATAACATAATTTGATTACATCATCAGGGTTGATAATATCTAATAACACGGTAATATTTGTCCGGTTTCTGTCAGAAGTGTTGAAATAATAATAAAAATAAGCTGTCATTAACTGTTTATACTATTCAAGAAATAAAAACTATTTTAAGCCAAACTTATTAAAACCGAAATGTAATATTTAAAAAATACTATTCTATTAGAATAAATCTTCCGAATTTTCAAAAAGAAGGGACAATTGCGTTTGTTCCCCTCGCAGTTCATCTACTGATTTCCCGTAGGATCACGAACACGTTACGTGTATGTGAAACTTGTTTCTAGATTTCGGGGGCTTTTAGGTCTGACTTTAATTATGCAGAAAACAGATCTTTCTATCTCTGCTTTAATTTTACATTTCAGCAAAGACTTTAGTACTTCTCTGTGACTTTTGTACTTTTTTTTGTATTGCTCTTTATTTACTAGAAGTGATTTTTAAAATCCAGTTTTCAGGAAACCAAAGTATGGAGGTAAAGATAATATGTTACAAGCATTTGGAGAGATACTGTAATTTTATTTGCCTGTACATGATGACTTAAAACACGATAAGAATTCTAAGGAACCTGCAATGCTAGGATTTCTGCAGTTTTGGGGAAATTTTAGAGGCAATTTGGTATTATGCTCCGATATCAGCTATAAGTAGTGCAAGAATTTTCCAAATTATTAGATCATTTCGCAATAAACTCTCAGATCCTTAGATATTGATCAGTAATGATAAGAAGCAAAGTGAGAAGTAAAAAGATAATCATTAGTAATTGTTTGGTCAAATGTAAGAAATTGTTTTGCATTGCTGAAAAAGTGAGCTGAACGTTCCAGTAGAATGTCTTTACAAGAATAATCTGGTCAGCGTGGTAAACGCAATTAGGTTATTGGAGGTATAAATGAGTTTGAAACTATTAGACTAAAATAGTGAAATAAAAGGAGCTATGTAGAAAAAAGTTATCTTGAAAAATATATGAAAATTAATAATCATCTGACTTACGATCTTGAAGAAGAAAATGAGATCATAATTTCCAGAATCCCTTAGATTCCGACTATGTTTGTCAGGAAAACTCCAGTACATATTAAACCCTAGTGACATTGTTCACTTTTTATCGAGATTCGTGATCAGAACGAAAAGTCTGACAAATTAACAGAAATAGTTGCTTCAGCTGTATCATAACTTTTAAAGATGAATTGTCAAATATAATCGTGTCAAGCAAAATTTGTCCACAATTACAATTACAAGAACGAAGGTTTAAGTCTCTATCTTGATACAGGCTGATGGACAGTTCTCTATTCATATTTCACCTGCAAGTCGTAGAACAGAGCAGAAGCCATCATGAATGACCTGGCAGAGAAATAAACAAATGCTACTTTCAATTGATTGTTATGACACGGTCGCAAACATCGAACTTAAAGATGCCATTACCAAACTAATAATAAGAGAACTTAATTGCATTGGTAAAATTGCCTATTCCATGGGAATAAACTTACTCATAGAGTCACTTCATAGAGCATTTAGTTAGGGCCACTCTTTGCCCCAAAATTGTTTTAGGTACGATTGAAAAATAAATTATAAATTACAAACAACTTCCTTGTTGTTGAGTTTTTTTTATTATCCAAAGAGAGATTCTTGAGGTTTTTCGAAAGATTTAAGCACCAATCAGAAGTCTCTCTTCAGGATAAGCCTTACTCTTATGATTGGTCGATGTTCTGAAATGTATCTGTCAAAAATCCGGGATGGTTACCCCACTCTATCAGTTATCATAAGCTAAACTTCTTTTCTGCTTAAACGTTGCTGAACCAAATATTTAATTGAATCGTCTCGTCTAATAAACAAATTTTTATCAAGATCTACAACCCAGATCGGTTTAAAATAAAACTATCCCCACCTTATAATGATACAAGCATTCATTTAAGTCTTTTATTTAAACATTCCAGATAACCCACGGACAACTTACATCTGTATTAAATCCTGTTATTCAGAGAAATAGGTTTTTCTATAATCCTGATCATATTCTTTTGGCGATGTTATTGGATGAGTAGAACCACATCAAAGAGTTTATAGACAATCGAATTTTTAAAGCTAGAAGACAAAGCAATAACTCGAGAACAAGATATTTCTATTTTCCGAAATTGAATTTTCAAGTTCTCTACTATATAGACTTGATTAGATGGTGCATCTCCGATAACAAAGGTATTGCCCTATAACTTATTTTAAAAAGTATAAATGATTAATTGAAAGAAATGTTTCCATGGTTAGTCATAGACATAGAGCAGAGTGTAGAGAACTGTCAAGAAACTACTTTATTTGAACTCGCATTGGTGCCGAGCTTCAACACAAAGATAGAACTTAAATTTTTAGTAGACTAATTTCAAACACTGAGTTTAGAATCGCAGCAAAACAAAATGTGGAATAATGTATATAAATTGTTAAATTTTTACATATTTTGATATTTTCCCTTATCAAATGTATGAAAACTGGTTCAAAGAAGTATGTTACAGTTTGTTTTATCGGATAATTAGAACTTTTTTTCTTCCTCTGTGTACTTTTTGAAAATATGTAAATTTAATAATCAGATTTATGAACCTAAATATAAAGTTTAAATTTAAGAGCTTAAATAAACATTTAAGTCAAGTTTTATTACACTTGGATTTAAACTTAAACAGTATTGAGATATGCATTTTTATAACATAAAGCATGCTCGAAAGAGCCCAGTGAAGGTCAGCGTGGTCATAGAGGTTAAGGCCATTATTTAATATACATCGAGGTTAAGGTTTCCCCTTTAGAAATACAAACTTATTGTGGTTGTTTGAAAAGAGATTCTTCATGACATTCTGGTATTTTTTTCTTCAGATGTCTTAAATTTTAAAGAAAATTATGACGTCTCATTAAATTGAGTTTAATTGGCAGATTTCGGTGCACAAAAATTCAACTTCATAATCTACAGGACTGTGCTATTACCATAGAAATTTGTAACTTTTTTCTTCCTTTTCAATTTTCTTATAAAGCTTATTATATCACAACATTTAAAACAGTTCGATTAGACATACACGTTTTTAGCAGAGTTATAAATTAAAATTATTGAGCAGTTTGTTTCAATGAATTCTGAAATTTCACCTCAAAAAATATTTATTCCATACTTTAACAAAGGAATATTTTTCTTACAAAATTTCATAATAGTTCTGTAATAAAATTACCCATTTCAATTTATGATTTTAGTGGATTTAATGAATTTCCTTTCAGTTTATATATTTGCCTTCAATACTTTGCATATTTTATAAAAAAAAAATTTTTGAGCAGGGGGAAATTTCGCTCTTGTTTCCTTTATTTCCATACTTTCCAATTAAAAAATAAAATTAGAAAAGAATTATCATCATATAAAAGCTAACAAACTAAATATGTTTTTCTAAAATATGAAAATAACTACAATAAAAATAATACCTAATCTCTTTGTTAAGACTTTGAACTTTTATGAATTTTTATAATATTTTCTATTATTCTTTAATATTTTTCTTATCCTACTACAATAATATTTAACATTTCATTTTTGGAGCGCTAATTCTCAAAGGAGATGGAAATTCACTTAAACAAACGCTATAAAAATTACTTATTAAGTCAACCTTTGTCGACTCCCTTGGGAATATATTGGAATATTTTTTTGGAATGTTTAATGATTCTTCTTAAAACCAACGAGGTATTAAAAAAACTTATCGACACGGAAATAACTTTCGTAAGAGGATTAAGATTGTTTAACACATGGGATCAAAAGTTTTAACAGAATAAAGGCAGATTTTTTTTCTTTGCGGCATTTTGTAAGAAATCTGATTAAGGAAAATAATTAAGTTTTTGCGTTTGTTGTAATATCCTTTTTTCTTTAATAGTACTTTTTTGTAGTTTCTATACGAGGTCTAGTTCTAAGGAATACAATGATTATATGCAGCTAAAAGTATCTGCATCTGTAGAATCAAAAATGCAAACTAATATTCTTTTTATTTTCAAACATTTAAAAATTTCTGACATATTAAAAAGGCTTATCAATCTAAGACGCAAAATAACTAAGAACAGTAATAAAATAAGTAAGTAGTGTGAAGTAAGGAGTAAGAGTAGTAAAATAAAGTAGTAGAGTAAAATACGTAATAAATGTGTTAAATTAAAAAAGCACAACAATATAAGTAATGAAAGTAATAAAATACAAATGCGTTTTATTTTAATATGTGCATGTCTAATTTACATTTAATTATTGCTTGTGATAAACTGGAAATTCAAATTGGAATACGTTATTAGGTTTCCTTTAATTTTCAGCAACCTTTTTGCCATTATATCTTCAGCCTAATTATTTAAACATCATATGATATATCGTGGGGTAGGCGGAATTAGTTTGACTTTTGGTAGGACCTTTTTTCGATAACAAGTGTATTATAGATCTCTCTTGTGCTTCAAAAGCCCCGATATGACTTATTACTTACTTTTGAATTGGCTTATTATCAGAGAGGTTTTGTGATATTTATCACCCATGTCCTGTGCCAATTTATATAATGCAAAATTTACTATTTTACTTAAAGTGTCACATTTTTAGCTACATCTTTTTTTTGCACCTTGAGCTTAGCAACAGTTCGTTTTATTGTGATTATGATTCAGTTTTCATCATCTATTTCAATTAGTCACCTATATCAACTGCCATATTATCCATAATTTAGCTTTTCTAATAGTTTTAAAATAAATGAAACCTTTAAGTATCAAATAATTTTAATTATTTCTAATTATCGATTTCTTTCAACACAGAATGATTTAAGGCTAAGCATTTGCAATGTGGAATAAATTTTTATTTTTTATTACTAATAAATTATTTATAATTATTAATAATATTAATTAAATATTATTTTAATATATTATTAGTATTAATATTAATATAAATACTAATAAATTATTTATATAAAATTTATAATATTATATTAGATATGCATAGTTAATACTTTTAAAAATTGAACTAACTATAAATGAACTAACAATGAATAATGTTCTGGCTTGCTCTTTTCAATAAAGTACATTGATAAATTGTCAAAATAATTTTGAAACTGCTTCAATGAATGTACTTTACTGAAAAGAACAAGGCCAAACAATACTCATTGTCATTTATTGTTAGCTCAGTTTATATAAGTTAAACCCTAAATTTCTTTTCGTATGAAATTAATCTCTACGTATACATTAAAATTCATAATAGAGAATTATTAAATATCTTACTAAGCTTAAAATAAAGAATGATTGAAATTTTAAACATGTTTTATAAATCTATAATTCAGTATTTGATTTAATACTGGCAAAACTTTGGTTTTATAAGACCTTATTGCAAGTTGAAAAAAGCCTTCATATAAATATTTCTGCTCAGTTTATTTGAAAGGAGAATCGTTTCCTAATTTAATATTTAAATGGTATGATAATGTAGACTATTAAACTTTTGACGCATTTTTCTTTTTATTCCAAGTAGAATTTCTTAGATGTTCGATCAAAAGACTTTCATTAATTTAAGCTCTCGTGTCTTAAATATTTAAGCGTCTTCTAATCCACTTATTATTTGGTAAGGATCAAGTACTTAGGTTTAGACTTAGGAATGTAAACAGTTTAAAGTGGATTATTCTTTTAAGCACTAATATCTGCTTTTAGTACTAAAGTAGATGTGTATAATTTAAAAATACATGGAAGATAAAAATAAAGTTAAACCTTTTCTCAAGTGCCTTCATAATAAAAAGATAATCTGTTTCATGTTTCTAGAATAGTATATAGAGTTAGTTTTTGTTCTTAAGTCTAGAAAGAGGGTTATGGGGAGAAAAATTTTAAACTTTTGCTATTCCACAAATCTTAATTTTACTTTCATTGCTTATTGATAGCAAAGTTTGTGTACGCAAATGCTAATAGTTAATGAGATGCGGCTTAATTTAGTAAGAACTTTTTTTTATTAAGTCAAAATTTGAAAGAAATGAAATTTTGAGTGGTAAATTTTATTGCTTACAAAAAAAAAAGAAAAAAAAAACTTAAAATATTTATTTTTGCTTACCCGTACTGGATTATTGCTCCATAATCAAATATTGAAACAAAAAAGTATAATTTAAAATATTAAAAAATGCAGAAATTTATAAAAAGGAGAAAAAAAAGGAAAATATAAGCTTCTTTTTATATAATTCCTCCAGCTCTAGGGAATACTCAAAACTTAACAAAAATAAATAGTAAAGCAGATTAAAAATTAAACAAAAATCATTACAAGTATTCCCTATAGAAAAAGGGAAAAATTCCTTTTGAAAAGGAACTGGAAATGCCCTACACTGTAAAAAAATTCCGGCACACAGCTTCAACTATCAAAATGGTTTCATCATCTGTTAAATACATTTTTATCGACATATACTATACCGTTTTTTTATCAGTAATATTTATTTAATTAGAGTGATTCTGTGATTTTACGCTAATTATTATTGTAAACAGGTTTCAGTAAATTTTATTTTACGGTAATAAATGCCGGCAACCGGTACTTTTCACCGTGATTGGACTAGTAATTTTTATAGTGTACGTCAAGGATATCGCAAGGTGCGTCATTAACGATGATAAATGAAGCACGGGTAGTAAAATAATTTTGATGATAACGATTTCATAAACCTTTTGCTTACGGCTGGTACAACACGTGGACCATATTTGATGGTACAACATGGTACACCGTAAGAAAAGGGTTAAGTAAATTTTAGGTTAAAGTCTATTAGATAACGAAAGAATGCGGAACAAACTCACTGTGGACCAGGGATCTTGGACTTTAAGTCTCCAAATTAAGTAACGATGGCATTATTGTAGTATTGCAGTTAGCTCTGTACGGGGCCAGCTTTACTTCCCAAACTATCTGGAACCAATCGATCTGAAACAGGGTGGGCCTCAAGCTATCAAATTGAATCGAGCCCCAGTTCTTTATAATGACAATTCAGTAAAACGGTGTTGGGATTTTTTGAATTGCAAATTACATTGAATAAAATTAATAGCTTATAGAAAAATGTTTTTTTTTAAAAAAGTCCTTCGGAACAGGAACGATTTTCAAAAGTGAAAATCATTTTTACTAATTAAAAGGTTTCAAATTCAATTTAAAATGAAAAATGATGTTCTTTTTTTCATATGGAAGCGGAATAATTGGACTTCTTAATGATCAAGTTCGCCATAACCTTTGTTCCTCCCTTCCACTTATCCTTAGAAGCATAAATCAAACATATTTATAATTATAAACATATTTTTAATCATAATTTTTGTTCTCCGAGGTGTAACGCACATCCTTCTTGACTTTTTTTTTATTTCATTTTTTGAATTTTGTATTAAAATGCCCTCCTTTAGTAATTGTAACAAAATGTGTGAAGTGTGTGATTGCTAAAATGTGAAAAAAGTTTTTTTAGGAGAGATTTTGTAGCAGGGATTGAAAACGTTGAAAAGAGAATTCGGATAAATACGTTTATCAATGATTGCTACAAGGAATCAAGTATTAGCACGGAGATAAGAAGAAATATGCAATCAGGCTTTGTGAATTCATCGGTAGAAAATATTATTTAGTTGCGCAAAAGAGTTTTATCTGCAAATAGTGATTGTAAGACAACAAAGTTCAAGTTAATAATTTAAATAATTTTTTTTTATTATACTGTAAAATTTACGTCCACAAGTAGATCAATTCAAAGACTTGGTACCAGAATATAAAATTGTTTGTTTTATGATCAATATTTTACAAAAATTTGATGAATCAGAAGAACCTCAGCAGTAGAAAGAAATTGGTCACAGGGAAAATACAAGAAACCCCATGTTCTAATTTTATCACTATTGGTCACAAAAATATATCCATTTTTTAACAATTTATCAGAAATCGAGCCAAATCTAAAGGAGTTAAAGTGAATTAAGTTATGGGCGAAAAATTAAACTGATTGGGTAATTTAGAATGACGACAAATTATAGTTAAATTGGATTGCAACAGTCATAGAACAATGAGTAATTTATCACTTTATTTAAATCACATTAGATAATGTATTTGAATTTAATCACATTAGTATTACTTAAATCACATCTTTAATCATATTTAAATCACATTATTTAACAATTATTATATGTTTGGAATTCGATTTCCGTTTCAGGTTCTCTCTCATAAATGAATATTAAATGTTCTACCTAGCAATTGAGGAAATAATTAGAGGATTAAATATAAATATAAGAGTTAAATAATATTATATATATATATATATATATATATATATATATATATGTAATG
>NC_092205.1:66240028-66279740 GCF_043381705.1 Parasteatoda tepidariorum | reverse complement strand
AGAATTTAAGCTATATATATATATATTAGAGAACTGAATACACGCAAGAGGGTTAGGTAGCGTTGAAAAAGACCTCCAAGTGATTGTTTCTGGAAGATGTAGGGCAAGGGTGACTAACAGGGCAAGATGGCGAAGGCTTATTTGAGACGGCCCTGGTCTGTCACGGGCTGTAGTGTTGAAGAAGAGGAATTATATAACTCTTATCTAATTCGTGTAGAGAGAATGTGGATAAGTTGAAAAGGAAGACTCCTTAAGATAAACTGTCAATTATCTACTGATTTCAAGGCCAATCAAGGACGGTAGCAGTGATGATGTTCATCAAAATTATTTTAAAATCTACATTGTTAATTGGTATGCATCTGACGCTTGTGGGATATTTCCTTTCGTAGAACATTACTGCTAAGTGATTTTAGGTAATTCTCTTTAAAATAAAGGGTTATTCATAATTACCTCCGCCTGTAAACGCCATTTTTCTTTACTACGACTGGCTTCAGTGGTACATGTTACTGCCATCTACCGGCAACTGCTTAAATTAAAACTTGAATATTATCGGAATAATTTCATATGTTCTTTTTGCCATATTCGTCTTCGTTTTTTTACTATAAGGCTTCAAAACCCCGGAGGTAATTAAGAATTACCCTGTATAACCGACACTTCTAATCATTCATACGTTATACAAACAAGACTCGTTAATATCAACTCGAAGGGGGCCATGAAATTTGTCCACGTTAAAAGTAGTTCATGTTATCAATTCAGATTTTTTTTGTTGCTTTTTATGAAAACCGTACAATACGCAGACATTATATCCATTTGAGTTCTCTAAGCGTAAATTTCTAATATGAATTTTAAAATAAATAAATATTATACATCTTCCAGCAATAAATACAACTAATTGCATTAAAAAATAAAATAAAGTTATAGGGGTTATTAAGCTGAAATGAGTGGAAAAAACATTACAGGACCGAATTAAAAAAAACTGATATATTGCACCAATTATAGAGGATTACTAACAAAATAAACGGATCAATATGGGTAGTTATCTCTCCTAAAAACATGGTTACTTACAGAAACTCCCTCTTGAAGTAAAATATAACTCCATTTATATTAGAGTACAAAAAGTCTTATCTTATTTCCTGTAATTACCGCCTCTCCTCGACATATCTCCTCAACAAGTCATATAACTCTTTCGCTTTACTGCTGTAATTTTGAAAGTATTATTACTATAACAGATCTTTGAAATACCTACTCTTGTAGATATTGAAATGTCAAAGATCAGTTTTCTTTCCGTTTACAGAAGAAGTGAATTTTCTGTACATATTAAAAGAAAATTTTTTTCCAAGGGTAATGAAATTCGAGTACACGCTGAAAGATATTTCGGGATGAAAGTACTTTGATGCATTATATCTTAATACAATTGAACAGGGAATCGAAAATAAGTACACGTTGAAAGAAATTCACTTTAAGCGAGTTCACTATAACGGAATTCAACTGTATATATGTCACGGCGAAAGACCGAAATCTGTGGTTGTTTACTTTCACCGGTGAATGTCGACAAACACCAAATACGTCAGTGAAAGATCGAATATTTCATTACATTCTTGTACATTCGGACCCTCACAGGTGTATGTCGACAATCACAGATATACTTTGGTGAATGTCTGAAATATTTATTACATTCGATTTGATGTGAATTTATTCGTGAATATAATTACATTTATTCGATATTTTAACCCTACACTGATGTTTTTTTAAGATTAAGTGCCCCTGCCCGGTATACATTTGCCCGGTATACCCTACACTGATGTTTTTTTAAGGTTCAGTGCCTCTGCCCGGTATACATTTGCCTGGTATATCCTACACTGATGTTTTTTTAAGGTCAAGTGCCATTGCCCGGTATATATTTTCCCGATACTCCAAACACTGATGTTTCCTCTAATTTATCGTCAGTAAGTATTAAAATATAGAATAAATATAAATATATCAAATAAATATAATAATAATAAGGAATAAATTAATATAAATTTGGATAAAACAAATATTTCGAACATTCACCAAAGCAACTATGTGATTGTTGACATTCACCGGTGAAAGTCAGAAATAAGGGTATTTAGCAAATATTTCGGACATACACCAATAGACTACGTGCTCGTTAACATTCACCCTGAATGTCGACATTCTCCAGATTTCGGTGTTTCACCGTAACATATACATAATTAAGTAGGAGGGAAATGTTTTTCTATGATTTAGCATGCATTTATAAAAGAATTTAAGCTAAATTTCAAATTCTGTTTCATACTACCAAAGCTTATGTATTTTTTAAAATAAAGAATGGCCAACATGAGAGTTGCACTACGATATCACTTCATAGAATCTTTGATAACGTCGATCAAATTGATCCCTTCCTGTTATTTTTGTAAGTATTTTTTGATAACCGGTATCTTCCGCTCCAACGTTTCTTTCTTGGCGAAAAGCATCGCATAAGTAAACTTTATTCCCCGTAAAAACTGTCATATTGGTAGGGAAATAATGCGTATCTCAGCTACTACTCGTAACCATCCATCATTGTCAGAAGACAGTTGTGAGACTCCCAAAGAAAGTAAATGTGATACTTGAGGCATATTTCATACGTTTGATATCATAGAGAAACTGACGACTAGAAGGTTAAGGGTGACATCAAATCATCTGGACAGAGAAAGCAATGTGACATCCACTTAAGTATTGGCTTTATATTACATGTATGATTTGTAACTGTAATCAATAAGGCTTAGTAGTAACATATTCTCTCATCTTATGCTAGGAAATATTATTGTAATAGGATCTGGAAAAATATATTAATTGTTGTGACATCTATCGAGCTGGCTTTGTAAATGACCTAAAGCTAAAATCAATAATTTTTTTTATGTCGCTGACGGATAGGTATTTAGTAGAATTATTGATTTCTGCTGAAAAAACTGAGAATAGTTTTTTTTTGTTTAAAAATAAATTGGTTCAGAAAAAGTTAAATAAACTACTGTTTGTATGAGTAAATTATTGGCAAAAAATGATTGATCATAAATTTACGAACGAGACATTTTCCAAAGATCCAGATTTCTATCAGTACTCTGGAAAAAAATAATGTGTCGTTGCCACCAAAAATTGTGTTGAGATAAGCTAAGTCACATTTTTTACTTCCCTTTTCACTGTTAAGTTTTATTTACTTATTTACTCTTTTTTTTTTTTGGTTTGTTTATTTACTGACAACATATATTTTCATGATTCTTAGTATCGATTTAAGGTTTCAATGCTAAAACCTTTTGCTTAAAGAAAAACAAGCTCATTTTTAGTAATATATTCAAACTAATATACTTTATTCAGTTTTCCCTTTTTCGTTGCCTTAGAAAAAGTCACACGAGATGCTATAATTAACATCATTTCATGAACTGTTTCTGCATTAAGAGAAGTCTCCTTTTCTTTAGAGCGTGCTGCTAATTGTATGAGATTAATCATAAATAGCGAGAAGACCAAATATATTTCAGTATTAAGCTATGGAATGTCCCATGAATCCTGTCTGGAAATCGGTTGTCACACATCTCAGGTCGTTTTATTGTTACAGTTGACAATAATCCCAGCGATGGTGGTCGATACAACTCCACATCTGGCTTGTACCGACCACAGCGGTAGACGAATCATGTGTTATAGTCCCTTTGGCTGACGGCAAAGAGACTATAACACATGATAGCACATGAAAGGGACTGTGAGAGGTTCTCGTGGTCTTACTCTTCATGTAAAGTAAATGCTGGTAAGTTCCCCCAAAAAGTCCTCCACTAAGGCAAATTACTCCCAAGAATTGATCCAGGAGTTCCATTGTCTTCTGGATTGAATTTAAAATTACAAGGCAACAAAGTTGAACATTAGTAGTCGTAAACTTGAAAATTGGGTCAGCTGTTCAACGACGGTTATAAAGTAAAAAATAAAATATCATAGTCAAGAGGATTCAAAGTCTTTTAATATATGCAAATGAAGCTTTTTGTGGACTAAAATAATTTTTTAAATTCTTCTTTACTATCAAAAAATACCAAATATTTACTATATAAAACAATATTAAGCAAATAATTACCTGTAGCTCAGAAACTTGACCAAAATTGGAGAAAATAGAACAGCCATTTTTTTGAGAGAAAAGTTTTGCGACCCATTCTTGGTGGGATAGTAATTAACAATGTCTTAGAGAAGAAGATATAATTTTTATCTATATAAAATCTATTGAGAGTTAGATATTGTAAAGTTCATAAAAAAAAACTGGAGGAGCAAGTCAGTTCATAGATTTAGAATGCATAATGATTCCACATCAAAAAAAGAAAAATGTTTTTTCTATAAATCGTTATCAAGCAGAAGGCAGGATCAAAATTAAACTTAGATAGAGATAGATGGGTTGGTGGAAACTGACTTCCTTACTATCCAAGGAAAAAAAATGGTACACAAATGTCAAAAATAGAATGCAGTGAAACTGAATTCAAAAAGAGGTACTGGCTCCCTCTGGGCTATCTAGCTAAAAATGATGATGATAATTCGAACTAATTATTTCAAACAATTATTTGTCATTTTCACTTAATTACTTGCCGAATAATCTTTAGCGTAATCTTGTATGTGTACTTGTAATCTTTAATCTTTAATTTTGTATGTGTACTATAATAAGTACAGTAAAATTAAGAATATGAGTAATTAAATAAAAATTTAGACTTGAACACGGAAGTTATGACAGTTATAATTTAGAATACGATAAATCATCAATTACTGCACATTGTTGGAATCTTTTTCGCAAATTCAATTTTAACACTGCCGAAATAATTTCCACTCCTGTCACATCAACTCATTTTGATTCCCTGGAATCTTCTTTTATTCATATGAATGCTGATTCCCTTGTTAACGGCATTAGTTCTTCACGACATCTTAGAGTGTGAAAATGCATTTCATCCTTATTTGCCCCTCTCGGCCACTGTGGATTTTTTTTTATTTGATTTTTACATTTTCTTCCCTTTTGGCTACTAGGGATTTTCCAGTTTTTTTTCTTGCGTTTGTCTTCCCATTTTTCTTTGGCAACTTTACCTTTTATAATTAAAATCATTTTCGTTTCTTCTTATTCCCGTTGGCAAGTTTTGACTATGGCTCCTATTTTTTCAGAGCTTGAATCATGTGACTGTTATTTCTAATTTGTGAATTTTTGAAGGAAATGAAGTTTTTAATCGTGTAATGTAAGTAATATTTCAAATAACTCTGAAAGCAACCATAATATTAATTAAAAAATTTACCTTAATAAAAGCAATTGTAAGCACTTATACAATCTTAAATATATAATATATATCATAATGAATACAATAACAAGTTAAAAATTGAATTAATACTTCAAATAATTTTGAAAGTTGCCATAATATTAATAATTAATTTTACTGTAATAATAGTATTAGGGGGACCCGAAAGTAATGTCGTCTTGGTGCATTTGATATTTCCTATCATGGTTTTATTTTTAATCAATAATGTATTCTCCCTCGTTAGTAACAACCTTTCAATACCGGATCGAAAATGAATCGAAAAAAATTATTGGTTTTTAAGACTAACGAATATTTAATGCGCCGAAACGACATTACTTTCCTGTCCCTCTAATAATAGTAAGCATTTATACAACGTTATGTACAATATACTATATAATAATAAGTCCAATAATAAATTAGAAAAATGTAAGTAATTTTTATAATAACCTTCCCGCATTTTAAATTCCCAGAGAATTTAAAGCTCTATTATTTTTCCAAAATGACTCCAACTTAATATTTTAATAGTTTCAATTTGCTTAACGCTCTGTTCTCAAAATGCTTGCAAAAGAGATTTAAGATTTGAAAAGAGATTAATTTGCGAAAAAATATTTATAAATATTTAAGTACTTTCACAATGAAACTCTTAATCAACTCATAATTCTTTCCATCAATATTTATTTTAACTCCTACTCAGATGGTTAAATTTTCCTCTCATTTATATTTCTTACCCCGAGGGTATAATTAGCTTTCTGCATGATTGCGTAATATTGCAAGGCGGCAGTTCTCCGGTTACCCCCTATTTCATGTTTGCACAAGTGTGTTTAATTAAACCTCTTAATCACAAGAACACAGAATGAAAAAGAATCTAAGAAAGTACTCTTCTAGAAATTAATTGAATTACTGTAAAATTAATTGCTCATGCCGCATCGATATCATTATTGAAATGCGTGGGAAAAGCTACTTTCTGAAATAATCAAATAACCATAAATCAAAAGTTATCAGTTTGTCGAGAACTATACATTTGTATTAAAGAAATGCTTTGTTGAACTACGAGTTTTAACTTTTAATTTACTGCTTTCTTAAAATATTATAAATATTTATCTACATTTAAAAAAACTCAGCAATGTGACATAAAATGTTTAAGTTTAAAATTAAATTTTGTATCAAAAGAAAATTAATATAGTTTTCTTTCTAGGCCAGACACAATTTGCTTTACAATCGCCTTTTTTCTTATAAATAAATTTTTCACCTTATGCTTTTAATAAATCGAACACCAAAAATGTCTCTGACTTATGCAAATTAATAAAACTTGTAAAGTAAATTTAAATCCTGAATTAAATTCTGTTTGCATCAAATTTTTAATCCTAAATTAAATTGTGTTTGTAAAAGGTTGTTTGAAACTTTTAACTTAACAAATATATAATAATAAATATGTTTTGCTGATTTTTTGAACTTGGGTACCATTTGTGCTAACGTTTGAAAATTTGCGCCGTGGGTGAAAGGCAATTTTGGTTATCAACCCTAAAAATCATTCTTACATTTCAATTAGAACTTTTGATTAAGTCGCTTGAAGAATGGAATTTCATAGCGTTAATTTAACTATAGACAATTTTATTTTTTCAAATATTTAAAAGAAAGAATTATTGCTGTTTATAAGCTTATTATATTATTTCTATTTTATAAAAAAAGTTTATTGCACGTTCTTTAATATTTAACTATTTTTTATTAGATATAACATATCGTATAAAACTCAAACTCAATGATAAAATTGAAAGTGGTAGCGTAAATTAGCATCTCTATGTTATGAGATGGGCTTGAGCAACAGTATAATGCCACATGATGCTGAATACAGTTAGTCCTTGTTTTATGGAATGAATAACTAAGAACGTGCTTTGCTTAATCTCGTAACGTAAAACCACTTGAAAGGGTAGTAAATCATGACAAGCCACAATAAAAATGACGCCTACCGATATAATTATGTGTAAAAAGAAATTTTCCAATTTTGAATTATTGAAGTATTTTAAATAAACAATCATGTTTTCTGTTTAAGTTCGCATTTAATTTAAAATCATAAAAATTAGTTTAATTTTAAAAAAATGAAAGGTTTGTTTGATATGCTTTTTTTTTCTTTCTAATTTAGCTTATAACCTTAAAACTAAATCGTTGATAGCATCGTTTTTAGGGCACTCTAAGATCTGATGAGGTACCTCTAATTCTCTTTTTCATCTCTGATTCATCTCTTGCAGCCATTATCAGAAAGAGCTCTCTAAATGAGAGTCACTCATAAATAATTTGAATACATTTGAATTTACTTATTTGCTTTGTTAATATCTTTTATTTTGCTATTGTTTAGTTTGCTTCCTTATTCGACCTTTTCCGCCTTTGGTGTGGAGGGTTGTTTGTTGGCGAGAGAAGTTTGATGGTTCCTTAAAATTTTCTTCAACATTAAGTACGTGGAAAAAATTCCATGTCTCCCAAAAGAGATCGTAAATGGAGGAGATTGTTACACAAAGGTAGTATTTTCTGGAATTTTTACTGTATTTAAGTCTAGATTAATTTTTATATTATACTAATGAGTAACATTCCATTCCGTGCCAAGGGAAACGTTTAATCTATATGTTGTAACCATCATTAGTGCAATCACATTATTTGATAATCAATCTATTATAAAGGTTTAGGATAAAACGAATAAGTAAATAAAAAATATTTACTTGGTACTACTATACTTGGCTAACTGCCTGCTTTGATTTCAACAAGAGGGATGTGAGATGATAGTAAATATGATGGGCTGATAACTTTGCAGTATACCTTGGCTACATATCTTAGAAGAATTTTAAAGAGTGCTTAGACTTCCATGTTGTATATTCATCCCTGAGTGGAAAATTTTGCTTTTGAAAAAAAAAGAAGTTCAGGATAGCAAACAGAATATTTCGATGTCATTGAGAGGATTAAACGCTTAAAGTAGCAGTGATCTCGATACATAACTCGCGTATATTCATTGGAATTCAAACATCTTGAATTGGTGTCTTTGTGACATCCTATGGCTAAGAAAATGACCACAGAAAAGGTTATCTGAAATAAATTAGTAAATCAACAGGCAGATAGAAATTGGAAAACAAGAGCAAGATGATTTTTTTCTCTCGAAATGTTGAGAGAAAATTTCCATTCAACAGTGGTTTGATAATGCGTGAAGATTTGAAGTTTGAAGATTATGGTGATACTGATTTTGAAAATTATCACGATTGATGCAATAATATGTTTATCCTCCCGTTTTCCTTCAAAACTGAAAAAAATCAAAAACTCAGTATAAATTTCTTAGTAAAGTTTTCTTAAATTTTTCATTTTTTAATGAAGACATTAATTCTTTCTATGGCTTATTAAATATATACTTCTTCGTGAAAATGCTATGGTAATAAGTTTTGAGTGAAATATAGAAACCCCACAATTTACCCAAGAAGCACTGTTTTAGTTGTCTTACTCGCACATAACCTTTGTTTCTGCTATTAAAAGCTGTATTATTTTTCAAGCAATCTGTAAAATCCCAACCTAGAATACAATAATTTCAAATAAGATAGATTAAAATGTCAATTGATCACAATACTGACCATTAAATCATGTATTTATGAGAATTTAATTTAATAATGAAAATTCTCTATACATCGTGCCCCACCTAAATAAAACCACCTTGATTTTGTACCAAAACTTAACACAAAGAAAACTAATGAGAACCGAACATATAAATCGAAAAGGTCTGTATCTAAACTCCGATCTATTAGGAATAGCTTATTTCCTGCTCTCCTTCGAAAGGAAAAAACATCAAATGAGTAAAAAAGGGGAAAAAAAGTGCTCCTCCGAAATTAAGCAACTTCTGATTAAAGCTAATATTTTTCTGCCATACTTATATATTACTTGAAGTATATGACGGTGTGTACCATTTACTAATCCGTAGAGGACATTAGCATTAATATTATTCCAGGTTTCAATGTTCGAATTCCAGATAAAACTGAAAAAAAAAAACATTTTTGCATATGTATAGTGTAGTACTACTCAGGTTATCCCCCATGTTTTCTTGGAGATATAGGTCAAGTAAAGGAGAAAATGATTCATTGAATTCACTAAAAACTGAAAGAGTAATCCTAATCCTTTTATGTTATACTCTCCTTTGTTCATGGATAGTTTTTAAAAATTTTTTCCATCACAAATTTCTTGTTGGATAGATAAAACAATTAGAAAATGAGAAAATCCTCTCCAAATGAACAGCACTGAGGAGTTTCGTAAATGCTTTGGAGAGGCTTCAGCTATGGTAGAAAACTTAATATGGTCTATCTCTCGGGACGCATAAATACTACCGTTTATTAAAAAGCGCTAGAAATTTATTCATTGAAATTTAAAGAGACAATTGTTCCCCGAAGTAAGATTTTACAGCAAGATAATGCCCTCATTTGCATTGAAATTCTTTAAAGTGGTTTTAGGATAATAGGATGCGTGTCACGAATATCATGCTCTTTCTCGTGACATCAATCCCCCCCCCAAAAAAAAACGAAAAGGGGTATATATACAGACTATACTCAGTAAGGCTGTACATGCAAAAAAATGCAGTTTCAGTCTGTTGCAAAACTGAAGCCTCCGTCATTAACATGATATTAAACCTATTTGCTCTTCTTTACGTTTTCCGCCCTGACTGGCGCTAAAAAACGCGCGAAGAGGGATAACAAAAATTCAGAGTAGTTTATTTTTCAAAAAGTGACACGAGATGAATTACTAGAAGAAATGTGTAATATTTACATGTCTTTTGGTTTTTAGATTGGTTTTTAGCACCCCCCATGCCAATACTTACTATTGTTTGCAAATTTACTATATGGCTTGCTTCCGCAAATGTTTCAGAGATTTTATGCATTAAAGCTCTTGAACAGTTGTAAATATATCCTCCGATATGTTTTGCTCATCTTTATTGTTTTCATCACTATCATCGAGAGATACATTGCATCAGATATGGAAAGAATTGAAAAGTAAGGAGACGTGTGTTGCAGTCACTATACGCCTCATCGACTACGAAAAGATCTTCAGATAAGTAATTTTTTCCCGAATGGCCAAAATTCTCCCATTGGATACCGTCAAGCAATTAACCCGGAAAGAATTATTAAACATATTTGTGATAAATTTTAGTTTACATTGTCCGACGTTGTAGAAATAAAATCCAGAGCTATTTTGCTGTAAATTTATTTTTGCTGTAGAAGCATCTTGAAGGTCATCTGCGTCAGGAAAAAAATGATTACTTAACCAGCTGCTTATTGCATTGTTTATTAAATGTTTGAATGATTCAAAAATTAAAAGGTTGAAGTTTGCAGTAATAAGTCCCACTCGTAAATTTTACAATTTAAACTACCATACTTCCTTTAACTACCACTTCCCATGCTTTGCACAACCCAGCGCCCCTTTAATTTTAATTCGAGGGAGAAATCCAGTCTCACAGACAAAAGGATAATAAGATAGACAAGAAAGAATGTCAAAAAAAGCTGCAAACGGTTACTAAACTATTCTTTTGAAGAAAAAAAATGAAAACTCAGAAAAAAAATTACGGATTTTGTAGAGAAAAAATAATTTTAATCTGTAAGAAAAATGTATAAAGTGGGATTTTCTTAAAAAGGGTAATGTAAAATCCAGAATAATTTAACATTATCGGTAGAATCTATTTTCAAGGAACATAGATTCTACCGATCTACGTCATCAACATAGATTCCACGTCATTTTCTGCTTGTTCTTTCGTTGAAGAAAGAACAAGCAGAAAATGACGTAGGAAGCGGTCTGTACAAAAATTATGTACCCAGGTAAATACAAAGCGGAGAACGTAAAACCGGTATTCCAACTGTATTTGTTTCTCATTGGCTTCTTTTACTTCCTTGCTCAGGGCATAAAATGTGATTTTATTTAAGTATGATTCTCTGTTCATAACTATTGAATGATTTTACCATATTTTTCACTAGCTAAAGGAAAAATAGCTTTTTTATTCTATGAAAAACTCTGTTTTCGAAATAGCAAAATTTATGGTGAAAAAATTAAAAACAAAAAATTTTTGAAAAATTTGCATGGGTGAAGGAAGCTATTTTTCTTTTACCTCTTCATAAAATCACGTATCTTTGTTTTGTCATAAAAAAATTACGAGGTTCACAGTTTCTAAATTGTATTTCCTTCAAAAAAGGCGTCCAATGAAACCAAAATTGGCTTTTTATACTCAGTCCTGGATGTAAGGTTATAGTATTTTTAAAACCTATATTTTTCATTGAGGTGGATTTTTTTTCAAGAAAAATATACCCTTCACAAACTGGTTGTTCATTTTAGTTTACGAGCTTTCGCTGTGTAAATGTCAAACGAAGATAACATTATTTTTTTGTATAGAATCATCTCGAGAAATGAGTGCCAGAACGAAAATATAAAAATATGCCCATTTTGAGTTTGTTAAAACTGGTGTCATTTTATAGAACTTCTTGAAAAACTATATAATGGCATCAAACTTAACCCCCTTTCGTGATATCTAAGATTGAGATGACTTCGAAGGATTTGGATGCAGTTTTCAAAAAGAGTACTAAAATGTAAGGGTTGCATTCGAAATTCGGAAAATAGCCCCCTCCCAGCTCACCCCAATCGGGGAAGTCGAGGGTACAAAATTGGCTTCTTTGAGTGAAGCTTTTCAAAATGTGCAGTTTGAAATTTATGATCCGATGGGTATTTCAGGAGACATTTTGTCTTTTTCATGCACTTTGCACTCCATATCATTAAAAATTATATTACTTAGACAGAATAAAATAATAGAATAAAAATATCAAGAAATCCATTCCAAATAGTTTGTTATTTTCATCCATTTTGGACTGACAAAATCAAATGATTCAATAAAAGTGTCAAAGATTTCATTCAAATATTACTTTCAAACGTTTTAAGGAAATTTTCAAAATATAATTTAAAATTATTTTCATTCACATTTATATATATATATATATATATATATATAGCATGATTAATAANATATATATATATAGATATATATATATATATTCACACACAAAATTTCGGAGAAGTACCACTAACAAATCACTCAACATTAAGAATTATTTATTTAAGTAAATATCTGAGATTTAGAATATAATTTTCTGAATTTTGATTGATTACATGAAGATTATTTAGTTTCCGCAAATGAAGTTATGTCTTGACATCAATGGATATTTTGAAATTCATTGGTGTAAGGAACATTGTAATGCTAATAACCCTTAATGGCGATCGATTTTTCATCCAAAATCCATCAACGATGTCACATTATTACTAATTTTATTCTGTCGTGTGAATTACAAAAGATGCCCAAAGGTAAAATTTTTGCTTACTGTATTTTTTGAACAACAATAGATTTTAATTAATGAGAAATTGACGAGCATTTATTAATATGCATAGGTTTTAAAAATGTTATTTTATTAAGTAATATGAAATATGCTACATAAATCTAAAATTACTTTTTGACTTGTGTATTATTGATTTGAGATTTTACATATTTGTGATAACATATTGTGTTATTGTCTTCTTACTATAGTCTATTAAAGTACGAAAAACTTAAAAGTTGATTTAAAAACAAGGAGATAATTCAGTGATGTTTCTGGACGAATTAACCTCGGTGAAAGAATGTTGAGTTTTGCAGGTGTGGTATATGTATGTCCCTCAAAATATCAGTTTGGCGTTGGACCATAAAATCGATACCTTGAACTATAATACTGTTCAACATTGATTGCGTTTTTAATTGGACATGTTCCAGTTAAATTTGAACCATCTTGTTCTATTGTTATAGTACAGTTTATGAAGGTAGATAATATGGTTAAATTTAGAACAATATTAAGGATGACACATAAATTAAACAATATTATATGCTGAGAATTTATCCATTATTATCCTTCTACTTAGAATATTTTGTTAGGTATTGTACACCAAAAGAAGTGCACGAATCAATAAACTAACATTTGTCAATATCACAACCTTAATTCCTCATTACTACTTCAAACCATTGCTGACTAATAAAATGGAAAATTTAAACAAGTCCCAAATTTTAAGCCCAGCTATTTGTAAAGCTTTTGGTTTTAAATTTTGTTTTACAATTTTTTTAATGGAGACTCAAACGTTTTAAGTAAATAAAATACATTCTTAATCTAATTTTCACAATACTTTACTTCTTTCTCTTTTTTTTCTACTTGCCGCAAAACTTTTTTGGAATTTTAGCGTCAAAACCATATTTTATAAATACAATTCCTGCTTGAGACAGCATAAAAACAATGTTGGCATTCCTTACCAGTTAATATTTGTCTAGGGAATAGTAAAAATATAGCTAGATATTGCGTTTTATTGCTCTTCCGTGGCCAGAAAATATGGATTAAGAAAAAGAAGCCGATACCAGGAGCCGATATCACAATTTTGCGTGAAATTCGACTTAAAAAAATCTAAGAAGTATATAAATATGAAATTTCGTAAGATTCGTGATGAAATAGAATTGCATTTTTAATACCTAAGAATACGTCTGAATTCTCATAAAATGATTAAAAAATGTTCATGTTTGTTTCATTATTCACGTCTTAAATTTTGTTTTTGGTTAAGTGTATGGTGTTATTTTCAGATATATAATAAATTCTACACTTTTAAAAGAAATGAAAAAATAAATCTATATAAGGATTGTTTCACCTAGTGATGCCACTATAAGATATTTTATATTATCTAACTATTAAACTTCCTTTATTTCATAAACTTAATTATTCCTAATCCATCTTTAAATAAACAAATTACGTAATTGATTTTACTTTTATAAAGAGCGAGTGCAAATACATTTGTTCTCAACAAATATAACGGCTATTTTTTTATTTCAATGTAAGTGTGTAACCAATTATTATTCAATGTCACGACAACCAAACATCAAAATCTATTTTTAACCTTTCTTTCTTCTCCCATATTGAACATTGACATATACGATATTAGGTTTACTTTTATTCTAATGGTACATTTGGCCTTAAATCTTCAGCCAAATTTTGAAATATTAATAAGAGATATCCAAAGGTTGGCTATATTGTCTTTTCTTTTGCCAGTATCCTTTTTCGATAATGGGCCTATTATAATTCATCCCCCCCCGTATTACAAAGCGTTGATTAAATACGACTTTTAATTTGGCTTTTGATTAGGCAGATTGTGTGGGATTTATGTCCCTAGGCCTGCTCTAAACTGTAACTTTAAGGGAGCATAATTTACCCCAAAGGCAATTTTTACCCTTTCCTTGATTTTCAACCCATGATCTTTAATTTAAGGCAGTTTAGTTTCGTTTTAATAGATGTGTGCTCTCTTTGTTAAAAAAAATATTGACAAAGAAACAAGCACACTTTTAAGTAGAGTTATTAGAGCTAAACCATTCTGACCTTTTTCGATGTACCTTTCCTTAGAAACTACTTATGATATGGCTTTGAAATTTTTTGGGGATATTTGAGTTATTATCAGTTGTATGTGATAATGTTCTAGCTTTAAGAGGGATACGTTTTGAGTAAACAAATATTTTTGCTCAAAAATGGCGAAACTCATAAAAAAATTTTAAGTTTTCAGCTCATAATTTTTTTAAAACAATTTCCACCGAAGATATGCATTAACAGTTATCACAATATAGAAATAGAAATATTTTTTTTTCTAATGAGCTGCACAATTGGTCTTGCCGATGAGCAGACCTAGAGCATTCTTCAGAGGTTGTATCCACTCTTTCAGGACCACCGCAATGGGTGAGATACCGTTGGTCATGTTAATTTGGACGTCTAGTTTCTGCCACACTAGATGGCAGCACCGAGACTCTGTTTGGAAAGTATAAATACGTATATGTAAATATTCTGCAAAAAAAAAAGCTTAAGCAATATCTTTTTTAGATGCTGATCTGTTTAGCATTATTGGTAAATACCCTACAGACTCCCCTTAAGGAGTAATTTTCGAATGAAATTAAAATTCCACAAAGTTAATTATATAATAATAAAAATACGCAATACTCTCATGTTTGCAATACATCATGTCTCATGTAGGAATTTAATCGTTGACCAAGTTTCAACTATAGATATTTTTTTGTCATTATTTCGGTTTGGTCAGAAAAATGTACTCTTAGTACTTGTTGGATTTTATACGGCTTCAGCTCAACAACACGAGTCTTTGCTTCGACACGATAAATATTTCATTCAAAAACAAATGCTCTTCAATTTAATTTTCACAATTACTGTCATTATACAACATATTATGGAAATGAATTTCAGACACTAACGTTCATCTTGCTACTCTAGCCATTTTAAACACGACCCAATTATGTAATTAATTTTTGACTTTCATTTTAGGACAAACATTTTTTCGTCGAGTCAAATTAATTATCATTTAAGTTACCCCACCTTCAAAAAGAAGAAAAATTCCCCGGACATTCAAAATCAACTTCACCGAAATTCATTTTGTCTAAAGTAAGTAGTTATAATGGGATTTACAATTACATAGAAGAAGAGGCACATGAAATGTAAACAGCATTAAATAAATGTTGAAATTGAAAGCATATTATAAAATTTTTATTACAATTTTACTAATGATTTGTATATACTTAATAAATAAAATTTATGAAAAAAAATATTTTGGGAAAAAAAATATTTTATGAAAAAAAATATTTTGGTAATTAGTTATGTTTAATCAATAGAACCCTTTTATTTTTAATGAAACAGAAGCGGATATTTTGAAGGCAAAGCAAGCAGGGGGTGCATTCTCCCAGTTAAGAAAATTAAAATAATAAAATACTACGACACCATTTTTAGCTGTATCAATATTCTCCTGTTTCAATGCTGGCAGATAAATTATTAACTGTGTTTCATGTATTTCAATTTAAGTTAAAAAAAAAAAATATTAAAAATTAATTTTTTACCCATACCATTTTTATCAATGATAAATATTTGATCAAAGACGGGAAATTTCCAATCAAATATATATAATAAGAGATCATTAATAAAAAGCTTTATAGATTTTTATGTCAAATCCCATAAGAAAAAGCTTTCTATATTCATTTTAAAAACTGCAAATGTGTATTTGAAAAAAGTTCACGTACGTTTCTTTTATAAAATGACAGATGAGAATCGTGCAGAAGTAAAAGATTACTTGGCGAAATACTCATAAGGAAGTAAGTTTATCTTTTTAAAAAAAATAATAAAAATATGGACATATGTTTCTAAAGAGATAAAATTTTTAAACTTTTATCAAGTGAATCTTAGTTTCTTTTCCTTAAATAATATACGCATATCAAAAAATCGAGCAAGTATAATATATATTTTACAAATATTAAAATAAAAGTTATTTTTTCCGAAATACATACTTTTAGAATTTCCCAAATTTTTTAACTCTTTAACTGCAGGATGTTTTTTAAGAAAATAAGACACCAGAATTGTCCAAATTATTTTGGTTTGGACCAAGTAGAACAATTTACTTAAATGAATTTGTACATTACTTTATTTGTTTTGTGGTTAGCTTTGAAAACCACAGCCCTTCAAAGAATTAAATGAATTAAAATATAATCATGATTTTTAGGTGTGGAAAAAAAATTTGCCTTAACTAGAATCAAATCCAAGCAAATTTTTTAAATAAAACTCCTAAACAATTGTAATTATAAAGTATAATATATTATACTCTTATATTTTACTATATTTTAAATATTTTATAAAATATTCCTGCCAGCAAGAAGTTTTTTGCTTGACCTATTGGTGGGGCAATATGTGATGTTCCGTTCACTGATCTCCAACTTTCCTTGCAATGCACGAAATTTTATCTTAAAATAATACACCTTGATAACATATTTATTAACTCTATCGATTTAAGGTGTTTAAGATAAATATCTGCATAAAATTATTATTAAAATTTGGTAAAAAAGTATTTTGGAAAATAATTTTTATGCCACTGAAATTTATAAAAATAATAATTAATTAATACTAATGATTTTTGAGTACTAATAATTAATGAATGCTAATAAATAATTAATAATAATTAATTTTAATACTAATGAAATGAAATAATTTTAATATCAATGAATTGTAATAATTTTAATACTAATGAATAATTTTAACACTAATGAAAGCGAAATTACAGAAAGTAGAAAATGATTTTGATTTCAATTCAAGGCGGAAAATCTCAGTGTGAAACTTGTGAAAGTGGAACTAGGAGCGCCATCTCTTAGCTATTCAGAAAAACAAAAATAATCATGGTTTTTCAAGAGACGTGTCAGTGAAGACTAATTCAATTTCAATGATGCAACGACCATGCGGGTTCAAAAACGCCAAACGTATGAGATACGAGGCAGACAGAGAATGGAGTAAAGATGGTTAAGCGGAAAAATAGTAGAATAACTTCTTAGAATCAGTTAGCGACTGAAAAGTAAACTTTAAACAAAAATTGCACAGGTTTTGTATGATACCAATATTTATTGACACAACTATACAATCCGGATTCGAAAAAAATTAATAACACATATTTAACATTACAAATAAAAGCTGTCAGATTAGAGAAATCCTGTGAAGCCCCTAATGCACAAGTTTTCTTTAAACTGAGCTTGCAAAATAAAAATTTAAATTGTAGGTATTTTATTGCAATGAATTATTGATAAACAATAATTATCAAAATACAATTGAAATAAAAATCATTTTTTTAACAAATAATTTAATTTAATATTATAATAATTATAATAATTTATAATAATTAGCATTTAATGTTTATCATCTTGCAAAAAATATGTATCTTTTCTTACCTTTTGTTTTATAAGTTTTTTGAACATTTCACAATAAATAAATAATAACGTTTAAGAGTGAATGATTAGTTCCATTAATTATTATGTATATGATATACATAAAAAGTTGCTAAACATAAAAAATTAAAAGAAGTACAATATTTTCGTGCTCAAGAGTCAAAGACCAGATTATAATTTGAATTGAACTAAAATTATTTTTAATAAATATAAGTTTAAAATTATTAATTTTATAATTATTCTTTTTGCATTAATGAGACTTTCGAAATGAGGGAAACGTTTATTTTTTATTTTTTTAAGTTGAAGAGTGAAAAAAAAATTTCGGAAGAAGAAAGATTATCTAGTAAAATTAAGTCTTCATTACTATTTAATAAATCAGCTATATATGACCTGTTAGCTAATAATAATCGAAATGGATATGATTTAAAATGTAAACCTAAAGCGGGGTAGCCATTAAAACCAACGGAAGAAGAAAAGCGTATTATAGAAATCAAATTACCGCAGAACGTCTAGGAAACTGCAACTCAGCCAGAAATAGAGTTATACAAAGAAATCATTTTAAATATTGGTCGTCGTACTGTTGCAAAATGTTTATATAATGGAAGTTTTGCATAGATGAATAACCCCAAATCTATAATAAGTGAAAAAAACTAAATGTTAGATTACAGTTTACCTTAGAAGACTTGAATTTTGTGAATGGTGCACTAAGCGAAGAAGAATATTAAATGACCAACAAAAGCAAGAAATAATATTAAATTAGAACTTTTAACTACAATGTTGATTTTGATGTCTAAAAAATATTAATAAAAAATATCAAATTCTTACTGGCAAAAATGATGAAGGGATTATTATGATTCGTTGTGACTCTCGTAAATAAGACCCAGGCCATTAGGGCAAAATGTTGGCACTATGGATCATTTTATGTGTATTATATTCTCCAAAACAAGTTCCTAGCGCATGCAAACTATGTAGCCAAGAAATATGCATTTCAACAATTTTTTCAAAGACCCGGGTTACACCTCATAAAGCGAGTGAATCAATGATTTGCATGCAAAAACATTGATGTTTTGTAGAGGCAAAGTCCATCTGCAGACCTAAATCTCATTTAATTTTATTTAAATTTTTAAGTATATAAATCTTTATGAATGTACTAAGAAATGAGTGATAATGTGATATTGTTTCAATTTCATTTTTATAGATAAAATCATAATTGTTTTTCACTCATTTAAACTTTGAAAAAATTTGAGAAATATAAAAATAATCTGGCCGGAGACGTTTGAACGCAAGTGTATATATTCATTTAAGCAAACTAATGGAAGCTTAATGAGTTTTTTAATGTAATTTAATAATTTTCTTTATTATATATATATATAACAACTTAAGCGTTATGATATATTTACTTTTGTGAAAAGTGTCTGCTTTATTATATAATAGCTCTTTAAAAAATTTTTTTGGAGTGTGGCTATTATAATTTACATTATAATTGTTATGAATGAAATGATACAAGGAAGTTGTAGTTAGAACCAGTTAGTTCCTTAAAAATGAATTAACCCTCTCCTGCATGAATTTTTATTTTAGTAACGAAAGTATAAAGATGTGCTACTATCTCCTTTAGTATCTCAGGTGTGTGCTGCCATAGTTTACTTTTGGCAATTTTTATCCTTTATAGTCAAACATTGGTGGGTGTCTTCATGTCCATCTGAGAAAAGATGCTTTGGTTGTATATTTTATCAACATAATTTTAATCAGGGAAAAACTTAATATTCAAACTTCATTTATAAGGTATAAGAAGACATAAAATGATACCAACCCTTCCAGTATTGTAATATATCCATCAAAATTAATTAATAAATTATAAAATTTTCAACATTTCTGGAATCCTCAATTAACTTCCAAAGAGTCAAAAGGGTTCCAAAAGTCCTTCATTGACTTCCAAACTCTTTTAACTCCCTTGTACGGCCTGCCTTCTGATGTGGAGTGTTCAAGAACTGTTTGGAGTCTCCTAATGAATACATGTAAGTACAACACAATCTGAATAGCAATATGAAGCAAAAATATAATTGTCTTCATATGCGACCCATATGCATGAGAGGGTTTAATTTATGAAGAAAAAAAAATTGGAGACATACATAAATTTATAAGAAGTAAATACACAGCGTTTAATAGATATCTAATTAGATCACGTGTCATATTTATGTCTAGAACTACACATTGAACACTAAGATATTTTTACAACATTCACGATGTATCCAATTTGTAAGAAAGTTCAGAAAATCTTGTCCTCATTTGTGCCTCATACAACAAAACTCAAACACATAAATATTTATATATATATATATGTAAATTCATGGTTAAAATACACGTTAATATCACATATTATTTGTATACTTTTTTATTCTTGTGGCAAATTATTTATATGCCTTCATGTTGTAAAATATAAATTATCCTTTTCTGATGAGCTTTAAACACTGGATTTCAATTAGAGAGAAACTCCAGACATTGTGCCCAAGTCATAAAAAGTCATTCTATGCAAATGATATTTAAGTTCTTCAGTTGTGTGTCTTTTCATTTGGAGCAATGATATGTAGTAAGAAACGATCACATCTAACAAGGTGCACAAAATCTGAAAATATATAAATTAGTTCTTTCTGGATCATTTTTATAATGATTTTAAAACACTTGTCAGAAGTTAAAAACCTTGTACTTAAAAGATCGGAGTGGCTCAAAAGTGATTCTTTTCTTTTCACATTATATCATTTGATTTAGTTGTTTTAGTTGTGCATGTTCCGGTATCTTGGGCTCTATCAAAACGTGTGTGACTTGGATGGTTATATCGTGGATTGCAATAGATGACTTTTCTAAACGCTTTTCGAAAGTTATCAGACAGAAAAGCATAAAGAATGGGATTCACACAAGAATTCATGTATGCTAAAATATGCGCCGCAATTTGAAGTACGATATTCACTGGGTTGAGCTCATATGCACTTACACTTTTAAGTACAAGGACTACTTGTATAGGGCACCAACAGCAGGCGAAGATTACCACTACGACTACCACCATTCTGGTGACTCTTTTCTTAGATTTCACACTCTCGGCACTCATGCGACCACCAGGGGTAACTCCGAACCAAAGCCTTTTTAACATGAGCATATACAGGCAGAAAATCAAGCCCAGTGGAATTATGTAAGAAGAAAGAAAGAAGCATATTTGGAATGCTGCATAATTGTATCCCTCTGTCGCCAAGAACACACAGACAGAATACTTTTTATAAGCGAAATAATAGTAAAACTCACCATGGCTTTGTAAAGCTGGCATGCAACAGACGAAAATAACTAACCACATAAATCCTATGGCAATGTATGCATTCTTTTCTGTTCTAATGGACATGGATGTAACTGGATGGACAACAGCAAGGAATCGATCGAGAGACATCAAAACTAAAGTATATATGCTTGCATAAGCACAAACAATCACTAAATATTGCACTACTCTGCACCAAGCATCTCCAAATGGCCAGTATGGTAAAGCATAATCCCATGCTGTAAACGGTACACAAAATACAATGAAAAGTAAATCAGCCATTGCTAAATTAATAATTAATAAATTAGTTGTGGACCGCATTTGAGGATTGCATGTAACTACAATGACTACTAAAGCATTTCCAAACAAGCCGACTACAACTATAACTCCAAAGAGAATGGGCACTACGATGCTCAACATGTGTTCCATTGCAAAAGCATCACTGTAATCATGTCTACCGTAATCAAGTGAGTCTGTAATATTTGTGCAGTCAAAGGTATTATTTGCAAGTGTGCTATTGCATAGAATGCTCACATTTTTGTTTGGATCTAAACTCGATATATCTTCAAATTCAGCGAGAGATGGAATTTCTTGTAGCTCTGCATCCGTGTCGAAATATGAATTACCACCCATAATAAAATATTTAGAGAAAGTGCACAAATATATATTGCTTTGAAGATTTGTTTAATATGATAAAATGGTTTTCGTTAATACTTAATTGAAATATAACATTCTAAAATGGTCTTATTTAAGATTTTGAGGGAAGTTTTTGGATATAGAGACCAGGATTAGTAAAAAAACTCTTGAGGCCATGGTTTTTCATACAAATGTGCCACGTTTAACTCATTATTTAAAATAAAGTAAGAAAGTTTCTGAAAGGTAGAGAAATTGACAAAACAATCATTCTTCATCAAATGTGGGGAACTTAAAAAAATTAGAACACTAAGTAGTTTGTATATTGTGACGAAATTGATGAATTCATTCCATCCAGTGATGTGATAGATGGACCTTCATTTGATTAATGTCCCTTTCAGCAACTTCCTGAAAGAAAAAAAGAGGAACATTAGGTAATCACATTTTATGTGATTGATTTTGTATTGACATGTATAGTTTTGTATTTTTTAAACTAAAAAGTCAGATAAAAGTTTAATACTAAAAGTAATTACAAATGGCTGAGCAAAATAGTCTTTTGAAAATGTTGCATTAGGGGAGTGGTTTTCAAAAAAATAGTGCATGATCTAATCTCGAGTTTATTAAGCGGGTTTAAAAATATTCAAGCAAAATGATTCTGAGAAATTGGAATGTAAAATTCTTAGCGCCTAACGAACGTATGTGAGGCTTGTGTTACATAAACATATGTACATAATTTTATAGTAAGAAAATAATTAGCTCGAAAATAAGAAATTAAAGAAAAAATACAAGAAGAAAACAAATTTTGTGGTACTTCGTTTCGCTTTTTAAAGTAATAAATTTGAGAAATGCCGAAACTATAAAGGAAATTTTCTCAGTTAATATGGTTTTTTTTAAATGTAAAATGTTGGAATTCATTAAACTGTCAAAGATAACTTCAAAAATTTAAGAATCTATAGAAAGTCTTAAATATTATAAAAATTAACAGTTTAAGAAAACATTTCTGATTAAAAATACTGCATTTTCCCAGCAGGTAACACGATCTATTTGTTTATTGTGATAATATTCTAGTACAAATTTTAGAAACATGTAAAGTGAATACAAAGAAAAATTATCATGCATTTGAATAAATTCCAATGTTGGAATTCATTAAACTGTTAAAGATAGCTGTAAAATTTTAAGAATATATAGAAAGTCTTAAATATTATAAAAATTAACAGTTTAAGAGAACATTTCTGATTAAAAATACTGCATTTTCCCAGCAGGTAACACGATCTATTTGTTTATTGTGATAATATCTAGTACAAATTTTAGAAACATGTAACGTGAATACATAGAAAAATTATCATGCATTTGAATAAATCATATTTCGAAAATGAAAATATATTTTGGTATGAATTTATAAATTTTTGAAAAATAAATGAGCGCTAAAAACTGCGTAGTTTTCAATTTAGAATATTTTATATGCTAATAGCGGAGCATGTTTAAAACAAGTTTAAGTATGGATATAACTTTATTTAATATACATCAGTAACTATGTATAACATTTTAATTTACATAAAAAATATAAAAATTAAATTATAGAAGTTTGAAAATTTGAGATATTTTATAAACGACGATAATAGGAGAAATTTTTTCAAAAGAATGCTTTCAATTTTAAAAGTATGCTCTAGATATGATATTATGTTGAACACGTAGGTATAAAAATGAATAAAAGTTACCTGCATTAGAAAATAACTTCAGTTGAATCAATGGTTAAAAACTTATAAACTTTTTAAATAATTGCCGTGGTGTACTATTCATTTCTAAATACTCATTCGAATGAAAATTAAGGTAATTCTAACAACAACAACAACAACAACAAAAATAATAATAAAAAAACCTTGATACAATAATAATTCTTTAAATAATATTTATATAATACTTTTCCTCCGATACAAAATCAATAAACCGAGTACTAAATACGCCAAAAAGAACAAAGATTAAAATATGCCGTTTGACAAAAAGCAAGAACCTAAAAAGCTCTGAGCTCATTTTATGAAACGGTCACGCTAGTTCATTTTGTCCATTTCCAAATCTCGTAATGCTACTGTGAGACCGTCGATTATTGACCTTTTTCGCTTAGTGCACCATTAAATCTTAGTAGGTGGTCCTGCGCTCCCTGGAGTACTAGAACGGACTACAATACACGCACTATGCACATTCAAGATCCCAAAAGCGTGTTTATTCCAGCCTTTTTCGAATTCGTTTGATTTTGGATCTGTAACAATTGCTTCTTCTTTTTTAGTGTCAGATGTGTTGGTTTTCTATACAATAGGTTTCAAGATTAACTTTATTAGTACATTGGTGTGACATCAATCATTTGTAGCATATTTAAAACGTTTTTATATAAAACTAGAATCAAACACGATTGATTAAAATATTCGTGTGATTGGAACATTCGGAGCAACAACAAAAAAAAAACGCATTTTATAACAAAACACAATTCGATTAAATTTGATAAACTAAATACATGCTTATTAAATTTTAAATTGAACACGTAAGAGAAGTACTAGAAATTTGATTAAATTTCATCAGCTATGAAAAAAACAAATTTTACGAATCCGAAAGAGTTTTCATCATTTAATAAAAGTGTTTATTAAATGATGCTTATTAAATGTGTAAAATTTTCATCATTGTTTAAATAAAAGTGTTTCAATCTTTAGATACAAAATAAATTCAAATTATTTTAAATTACTTACATTTAAATATATATATATATATATATATAGGTGAATCTCANTATATATATATATATATATATATATATATATATATATATTACAGTACACGTTTAATGCTAAGAATAATATTGTATTTATTTGACTGTACCTGCATAAGTTTTCTATCTAAAGCCTTTTTCTAAGCAAATAATGACGTCTATGCATTTAAATCTAGAAAATTTCATTGTTCTTTTCATGAGACACTATTTTAGCAAATATACTATAATTTATATCAGTCAGTATTCACAATTTTTTCCTTAAACGTCAGCACATATATTCAATGAACTGAGTCAGGCGAAAAGCTTTTTCTGCCATGTCAGCAAATTTTCTTCGTTCTCAATAACATAATGTTTCCAAATAGAAAAAAAAAGATTATATTTCTTTCTTAGCTTTAACTTTGTGTCTGGGATAATGTTAGCATGCATGGAATATCTATGGTTAATGATAGCTAAAAGACGAAAATTAATTGATATTTTATTCTGTTTTTTATTTATTTCTGTAGATTAATAACAGTTAATCATAACTGATCGATTGCTCCAAAATTATGAATTTTATAACGTAAATTCAGAAATTCTAACTATCTGAAATCAAAATTCCTAGCTAACAAAATATGCATAATTGCAAATTTTTGTTCTGAGTTTCAGATATAAAATTAAATAAAATACTTTTAAATGTTTCTTTAGTCTATACTCGGAGAAAAAATTCTGATAAAATCAATTATAATAAGGCATTTTTATTTAAGGTATTTTACTAATTAAGGAATTTTTATTTTACTCCATATCGGTACGTTTGTTTTCTGTTTTTTTTCTTTCATCTTAAACTCATTTTGTTCCTTTAAAAATTTTTTATAATAAGCATAATATTTAGCATATATTTAGCATAATATTTTATACCTATATTAACATAGTTGATACTTATTACATAACCCTTCAACATCTAAGTTTTGTGAAAAATATATTTGTCTGTGACAACCAACTAAAGCCGACATTTAAAAGAAAACAGAATTCTTATTAGAACTTGATAAGGTTTGTGGAGCTTGGGCGTTTCTCTATCTGACCTTTAATTTACTGTTAAAATTTTTATAAATAATAGGGAAACAAAGTTCTTTATATGCTTATCCATTAAAATTTTAATACACTATCATTACCATTAAAAAAAAATTCTGAAATTACGGAAAACCCCAGCTGTAGAATTTTTATGAAAACTGTACAGATTGCTATAATACCAGTAGAACATATTACTGTTAGTAGTGCACAATAAGTAAGCGTCATCTGTAAATGGCAACTTTCTACGGTTTTCATAAACGAATTTCCTATTAACCTTTTTTACTTGACTTCACTTTTTTGCATATATCTTGATTTATTTTATTTCAATTACTTCATATTATTAATATTAATTAAGCATTAGTGTCAGAAATAATATCGTGATGTTTCACGGTTCCCCATAATGAATAAGTACATAACGTACATAGGTTTTTTAATATCAATTAACATATTACAAATGCTAATTAAGCATCATTGTCGTCAATGATAGTATGATAATTCCTTATGGTTCTTCTAGACAAATAAAAATCTTTACTCCATTTCTTTTGCTTCCTAGCTCATAGCTTATTTCTTTTATTTCAATATGCATATATTACTTTATTTAAATAAGCATAATTAGCTTAATTAAGCCTCATTAGAGCCGATTTTTTGTTCCTCGTACACAAATTAGTACCACTTTTTCATTAATATTTGTTTTTGAGTACATAAATATTTTTTTTATTCCATTGCCGTTGGTTTTAAGCAAGTAATTAGTTCGAGACACGTTTAATAGAATTAATATAAATAAAATAAAAGCGCTTTTTATGAGACAAAGTATAAATTTGGTGACGTAGACCACGCGTACTACAGCGTAATGTTCATTGAATATATCTGACATAGCGAATATAAAATAATTAAATAATTAAATACGTTCAATAAACTAATTTTTGGTCAAATATTTATCACTAATGTATCTTTATGCAATTATCACTAATGTATCTTTAAAGTATGTGAAAAATTGATTCGTTAAATTTAAAACAATGGCTAACGCGAAACGAATCTGAAAATTCCATTTAGTTTATCGCTCATCCTGCTAAAACGATAAGTCGTAGAATGTTCTAATTTCGATAGTGACCTTTCTCGTGCTTTGAACTATCTGTATGCCAAGTTTCATAACTTTCGGTCTGTTGGTTTAGGAGTCTATAAAGAACACACACACAGACATTCATTTATATGTATTGTACATAAAGTAGAATAAACACAGTTATTAAAAATGTGAGGCTAATATCCATTCAATTATTCATGGAAAAAAATCGATTGACTAAAGAATGATCTCAAAGAAAAATAAAACATAAGAGTTGATAAAGAGTCATGCATTACAGATACTAGGTGTATAAACGTTGAAAGAGGAGATAATTAAGGAAAAATGTAGGAATGATTGCGCGCTTTAAGACAGAAGCGTGTATCGAATAAAGCTATGGAAAGTTAATGAGTTTCGTGGCCGAAAGTAATTATTTCCCCTGACTAGTGGAATTTCCATTGGAGGAATAGTAATTATTATGTCCTCTATACTTCTTGAAGTTAAAGTGATTGATGAATATATGTTATTTGAAATTTCGGTAATACTTGTTTTAGATAACCCCAAAGATTAGTGTGTTTATTTATTGATATAGTGACTTATTACTATGCAGATATTGGCTTGAAAAAAATGTGCAACATACAAAATAAAAAAAAATTTTAAAAAAACTGCACCATAATATTTGTTCCATTAATCTAATATTAAAATGTAATTTTTTTTTAAAATTTCAGAACTTAAACTCATTTAGATGACGATTTTAAAAAATATATATGAATTAAAATGATGGTAAAAATCTATATTTCTTACAATTATAAAAAATATTATTTTTAAATGATATCTTCTGCACTGTAGAAATTTCCGGATCAATGTAAGATTAAAAGTACTGGCAATTAGGATTACAGTGCTGTTTACCGTAAAATCCATTTTTACCGCGAAATTTCACGGGACGAAAAATTCCGATGTTCTGTAATTTTTATATATATATATACAGTAGTATTTACAGTAAAATCACCAAATCACTGTAAGTAAATAATTATTATTGTAAAAATTATGGTATTACGTCTTACGGCTAAAATTTTACTGCTAAGATTTTACGGATGTTGAACTTAGGTTGCTAGTGATTTTCCCCATAATTTATTCAGGAATTTTTTCAGTGTGTCGGAAGTAAGTTTTAAATAATTTAAAAAAAAGAAAGTTTAATAATAATTATAAAATAAAGCTAAAAAAAACTACTTTTGTTCGTTTTGCTAGCTCAAAAAATATACAATAACATATAATATCAGCGTAACGCATGAATGCTACATTACATGATTTTTGAAAAAGAAAACATTGTATGATAAATTAACATCTGACGGTTTTCTGATTATTATGAACTGTATTTATTAGATTTTACAGATTACAACAATCACCCTTTTTTAAATCAAAAATTCAATATTTTTGAAAATAGCCTCTCAATTTAAAATGGTGTTGCAATTTAAATCGTCAGCGCAATTTAAAATATCGAATATCAATCGCAAGACTAAGAAATATGATGTCTTGCTTTGTATTTTGTATATTTTTCATTACTTACATTTCGTATCAAAACATTCTCAGAAGGTAAGACATAGTAATAGGAAGGGAGAATAAAAATTCTTTTATTTCCGAATTTAAAATTGATGTAAAAATTTTCAGAATTTAGGGAATATGCTTGTCTTGCAATATCGTCTGTAATTAAGTAGTAATTGTATTTTGTTAAAAGAAAAATTTATAAATAGAACAAAAATAGAAGTAAGACAAAAAATAGAAAAAAGAAAGACAACCTAAATTAAAGTAGAATGAGCTTTAAGTTCATGTCTCACAATCTTGCATATTTAAATAACATTATACATGAATTTTTCAATCAGAAGATACTTCAATCAGAAGATGTTTTGTAGATTCGCATTTTACATATGCAAATTTTCATAAATTATTATTTCAAATTTGCTTCAACAATACGACTCGATCGATGTATGAGCTGAAATATTTGCAGACCTTTTCCCAACTGTAGATATTATCTTCCCGTTTTTTGAGTAGAAAATAAATCTAAATCTGAACATAAATAAAAACTCATGTCAGATTGTCTAGCGAATCAATGCTCAAGAAATTTTTGAAATGCATTGTTACAATACTTTTACTCCTATCTTCATATTTAGGTATTAGTTATTCCAAAAAAAATATCCGTTGTTTTTAATTTGCCTTGGAAGAAGTCTTATTATTGTGTACTGTTACAAATTAATAAATTTTTGTAAAATGTTGTAAATATTCTTTTGCTATGAGGCTAAATATCTCTGACGGACCTTAAATGAGCCGTTTAATTAGGAAATTTACAAGAAAGTCACGGACTTCTAACGTAATTTACAGAGAAAATAACTTCTAATTTACTTCGTATGGGAGACATGGTTTATCAACATTTTTCCGACTTAGCGATAATCTTGGTGACCATTTTGGCTAGAAAATGATTGCTCTAGAAACTTCAAGTTTCAGAGCGGTAGGACCAATATTTAAGATAGAAGTTATGTGAGAATGATATAGAAATGAGACGAAAGTTTCGGGTTTTCGTCGTCAAGCCTACTAATCTGCGTGTGACTATAGTAGTGATCTGATCTAAGTTAGATCATTGTCTAGTCTCAGGATGAAAAGCCCGTGCTTTGTTGTATAACGCTGTTATTTTAGCTGTAATTGAGTGCTAGAAAAATACTGTATTTTCTGGAATATTCTGCAAATAAAAATTTTAAGTCTTAAGGAATGTTTTATTCACCTCTAATCGAAATGAACCCCTGTGCTTGGGACAATATGTCAGAATTTTTATTATAGCATATGTATATGCAAAATTTTTAACATTGATGAATGTAACAAATTTAAGAATTACAGGTTTTGCATCTAGTTGCAATATACACTCTATAACAAAAAAAAGATGCTCTAAGAAACAATCATCCGATTGCTTTGAAATTTCGTATGCATGAATATTATGGCTCGATCAGGCTGGAATGATGCCGACTGGGGACGTATAGTCCTTAGCGACTAATCCAGCTTCCAACTGTATCGTGACGATCATCGAAGACGTGTTTGGAGACGCACAGGGCAGAGGGGGGATCCTGCCTTCACTATTGCACGCCACACCAGCCCTCAACAAGGCATTCCGGTTAGGGGTGCCATTTCCTTTGACAGCCGGACCCCTTTGGTCGTCATTAGAGGTACACTTACTGCACAGCGGTACGTCGACGAAATCCTAAGACCTGTTTTGCTACCGCTCCTTTTGCAGCGCCCTGGGCTGTTTTTCAGCAGTACAATGCCAAACCACATACGGCACGTGTTGCTATGAACTGTCTGCAAGCTTGTCAAACTCTTCCTTGGCCTGCCAGATCACCAGATCTCTCTCCCATCGAGCATGTCTGGGATATGATGGGAAGGCGATTGCATCTGGCACGGAATGTTGATGACCTCGTTCGACAATTGTATCGAATTTGGCAGGAAATACCGCAAGATACCATCTGGGAGCTTTATCGGTCTATTCCACGCCGTGTGGCAGCTTGTATCCAGGCTAGAGGCGGGTCAACACCTTATTGAACTTGCTACTGTAACTCTGCAATAAATTATTCAATTGTTTTGAAATTTTAATCATTTACTATTCTGTACATTGTCTTCCTATCCACCTATTTTCATTTCAATCGGACGACTCCTTCATGGTGCTTTGATTTTTTGTTATAGAGTGTATTTTCTAACTAACGGTTGTCGCTGCTCAAAATTTATTTCTAAAAAAAAGTAATAAAACATAATAAATTTTAAAAATCATAATAAAATTTATTTTTATAACAATTATATTCCCTACTTCTGGATTACTTTTATAGAAAAGGAAAATATTTCCTCCCTCTCAAATAAGAATATCTCTCTATATCTCAAATAAAGACCTTGGATATCGAATAATTGGCTATACGTAACTTATAAAACTTACCTCACAAGCAATAATAAGTAATAACTCTCTGAACATAAAGCCTATAAATGATTTTACCACCTTTATCTTTATAAACATCGGACTTAATATTATACTGCAAAAGTAACATCATTGCTGAAACTTTAAAATCTTTATAAAGAAAAACGTGAATCTGGAAATGGCCATTTGATATATTTCAGTACCTGACAAGTATCTGTTTATTCATTTCCGTGGATTTTATGATATTTCGAAAAATATGAGAGTTTCCAACCAACTGAGAGCTGCCAGCCACAGGGCACCTTTTCATGCAGCAGATTTTAGGAATGTTATAAATTTTTAATACTTTCTTTCAGAGCTCTTCTTTTATATTTTATTCTAGTAATAAAATCTAGCTCTCTGGTATTATTAAAACAAATAAAAATTTTCTTTGGTATAAAAAGGTTATCTTAAAGAAAAAGTGAAATCTTAAAACAGTTGGAGAGTTTGAAAAGCTTTCATGCCATTAAGGAAGTTGTCGTTTTAAGCGTTTTATGAAATATGATCGAATTGAATTTGATTTTTTGCACAGTTGTTTTTGAAACGTATATCAAATTTCAGATGTTCCTTTAAAAGTAAATTTAGTGTTTTTCTTTAATAATTTTATTGACATATTTCTACTTGCTTGTTAATAATTGCTTTATTTCAAATATGAAAGAAATAATGAGTTATTTTAGGACTTTTTCAGAAAAACATGATAGTAAATAAATAAATTGGCTTTCATTGAATAGTCGCAAAACATAAAGTTTAATATACTTTATTTAAATTATAAAATGAACACACCTAGACCAGTGTAACTTGCAACATTTGTTTTCTTTTTCTTGTTTAGCTCTAAGAAATCGATAGAGTTAATAAAAGCCTTTAAAGATTAAAGATAAAATGAGCTTACTAAAATTATGTTTGACTATATATTTGAACGCATAAATATTATTTCAATAAATAAAATTCACTCTTACATTTTTAAAATGCTTCAGTAGAAATAAAATTAATTAACAATATAAATAAATATAATTTTAAATGAAAATAGTACCTAGCATGAACAGTAACTAAAACAAATATACAAATACCATCAAAGGTGATAGATACAACGTAATTGAATTTAATACGACAATATTTAAAAATAATCGATTGATTTATTGTGAAACATTCAAATCATGGCTAGTTTTACTTGACAAATTGCCGTAGATTAAGCTAATTCACAAACTATGTTACTTCATGTTGACATACATAGCTTCATTTAATACATGGCAGATTTTATTTTATTTTATTTTATACACGACCGACGCGATAAGTTTAAAGCGTTCAATTTTATACTCAGTAGCCTTATAATTTTGAACCCAACAAACAAGAAAAGTAAACGCCTGAATTAATCATTCGGGTAAACCAGCTTTCGAGGAATGATTTTTTGATGAGACTAATCCACATTTGCGTTACATGGGGAGGAAAACTATTAAAAGCTCTCCTGGTTAGCTCAAAGACAATGAGATTCTAACCCATGATCCGTCTACCACTGAGGATATTCTGCGTCAGCTCTATGGTTGGTGAAAACCTAGAGCAGAATTCGTATCAACCAGCCATCGCTGGGATTCGAGTCTGGGATTAACTGATTAGGAGGTTAACGCTCTTTCCCCTGAGCCATTGCGACTCATATACATAATAGATTTAGGGGTGCTTAGTTAAAATATAACTATCCCATAATGACTCCAATTTTATGTATCTTTTGGGAACCATATAACTCAGTCAGCCTCCTGAGATTGACTGCTACCTCTAACGCCTAATCTCGATGAAAAGTAATACAGTCATGATTACGCCCACTTGAACAAGTAGAAATCTAAATTCTAATGTGGGAAATACAAAAACAAATAATAAATAAATAACGGAACATTTAGTAAAAGGAAATGTTTCGCAAAGCGTAACATTTATCTGTTTGAACATTTGAAAATCATTTAGAAAAACAAATGTAAAAAAAGCTATGAATGCACAAATGCTTAAGAAGTAATTTATTATAAAACTCATGTAGTTCGATACGTTTACTTGAAATTTTTTCGCCGTACCAATTTTGTGCATATACAATTTTTTAACGACAATTAGTATGTTTTAGTGTTCTCATTCATATCAATAAGTGCATAGAAAAAGCATTGTTTCATGAGCTCCAAAAAAGATGACTATTTAAAAGGAAGATGTGTTTTTGATTTTTTCTTTGTTTATAATCTCCATATATGTTAAATCCAATTGAAGATACTCAAAATTAGTTCTGTGCTTGAATCACAATGCTATTTTTAATTTTACTGTCACTTCATTTTTTTTCTTAGAAAACAATGCAGCTTAGCAATTTATTCACAATTTTTTGTCGGGTATTTTTAAAATGTGTTGAAAACAGTAAAAGGAATAACAGGGTAATGGGAGTTTCATTACATATTTTGGAACTAGAAAAAGATACGAACTAATTCGCTCAAACATGTTCTTTACAAACTTGAACAAGAATCTGCTATTTATCTTTCTAATGATTTTTTAATTGTCTTTGGCAAAGTAATTGCAAATTCTTTTTGAAAAATAGAAAATATTCGCATGTTGAGAACAAAATATTGCAAACATCTTTTAAACGAAAATGAAATTTTGTTCCCTAAGCTAAAATAAGTTCCAATATTTTCCAATGTCATTAAAACTTTTCAGCTTTCGGATTGCCTCATAAACATTTTCATGAAAACCGACTTATTTATTCAGCAAAATATAAACAATATATTATGAAGAAATTGTTTCCAATTAATCACTTCTTTTCATCTCCTCCGTCCACTTAAATATTATTGAGCTAACCTTTTAGTTTGAAAATGCTAAATAAAACAGGGTAAATGTTTCTTTTTTCAATAACTCCTATACTTTTACCATACTACTTACTTTATTAAAATCAAAATAACCTTTTAATTCGCACTTCTGTGTTAGAATTTTCTTTTCATCAACTACCATTCCGTTCTTCCAACTCCTTCTATTTTAATGAACATTAAAACGATCTTTTAATTATCAAAAATATCATAGTATTACATGTTTTTAATACTTCTTTTCTTCATCAATCAATCTTTCGTTTCTCCAACTCCTCTTAATTTGATGAACATTAAAATAGTCTATTAATTATCAAGCACATCGCAACATATTTTTTCTTTCTTTTTATTTCCAATGCCCACATGGGTGGACCTTTCAAGATCATTTAGGCATATTTGNAACTCCTTCTATTTTAATGAACATTAAAGCGATCTTTTAATTATCAAAAATATCATAGTATTACATGTTTTTACTACTTCTTTTCTTCATCAATCAATCTTTCGTTTCTCCAACTCCTCTTAATTTGATGAACATTAAAATAGTCTATTAATTATCAAGCACATCGCAACATATTTTTTCTTTCTTTTTATTTCCAATGCCCACACAGGTGGAGCTTTCAAGAGCACTTAGGCATATTTGTTAGCCACTTTTCCAGGGGCACCACAATACGTGGGCAAACGTTGATCACACAGTAAGGACAGATAATGAAGCGGAGGAAGGAACATCCATCCTTGTCTGGGATTGGAACCCAGAACCTTTCTGATGCAGGACCAGTTCTCTGACCCCTACACAGTGCAGTCAGCGATCGCAACATTGTATGTTTTTCCTCCTTTACCAATCACTCCTTCGTTACTCCAACTTCGTCTATTTTGATGAACATCAAAATAATCTTTTAGTTATCAAACATATCGTATCTTTATTCAGCAACATCGGCAACATTCAGCAACATCGTATCTTTATCTTCTTTTTTTCATCAATAACCCCGTCGTTTCTCTAACTCCTCCTACTTTGATGAACATAAAAATAATCTCTTAGTTATCAAACACATCGCACCATTGCATGTTTCTCTTTTTTTCATCAATCACTTCTTCATTTACCCAACTCCGCCTACTTTGACGAACATCAAAATAATCTCTTAGTTATCAAGCACATCGCACCATTGTATGTTCTTCTTTTTTTCACCAATCACTCCTTCATTTATCCAATTCCGCCTACTTTGATGAACATTAAACTAATCTCTTAGTTGTCAAACACATCACGCCATTGTATGTTTCTCCTTTTTTCATCAACCACTCCTTCATTTATCCTACTCTGCTTACTTTGATAAACATCAAACTAATCTCTTAGTTATCAAACACATCACGCCATTGCATGTTACTCCTTTTTTCATCCACCACTCCTTCATTTATCCTACTCTGCGTACGTCGATGAAATCAAACTAATCTCTTAGTTATCAAACACATCACGCCATTGTATGTTTCTCTTTTTTTCATCAACCACTCCTTCATTTATCCTACTCTGCGTACTTTGACGAACATCAAAATAATCTTTTAGTTATCAATCGCGACATCGTGTGCTCTTTTTTTTTCATCAATGTTCCTCTTAAAGTTTCTCATGAAACTCTAACTAACCTCAAAGTTAAAAAAAAAAAACACTAAATAATACTAAGTGGAAATTTTTTTCACCAGCACTTCTTCCCCCTCTATCTACGTAATGAACATCAAATTGAACATTTCAGTTATCAAGTAGTAAAACATTGTCTTTAGGATTTTTTTTTCCTCAATGACTCATTGGGTACAAACACTGGACTTTCTGCATGACATTAAATATTTATAATAACAGATTAATTGCTTTACTTAAAACAAATAATTTGAATTAGCCTTAGGGAAGTATGTTTCTTTTGTCTAAATGTATCACTCACACATTTATGAAGAATATTAATGCCTCAAGCCCAACCTGCATTTATAATCAGCTAATTTACTAAGGAGAATAAGTTCTGCGATAATAAATTTTTAAGAAATCCATAATTTCTTCTTGGTGCTTGAGAGAAGTTAATTAAAGTAATCGAAATATTAGAATAGGATTTATAACTTAATTAACTTTCAGAAATTTTTTTAATATTAATTACATTAGGAACCAACTAAATTTGCTTTAGTTAAATCTTTCTAGAAGAACTTTTGTGAGCTAATTTTTGAAGCCTTTAGAAGTAACGGACATACTTTTTAAAGAACACAAATGTAGTTATTTCTTTCAAGATTCTTTTAAATAAAAGCTTAAGATTAAAAAACAAGCAGAAAAAGGTTATTAGAATAATATCCATTTGCAATTTAAGATCTATTGGTTTAAAGTTTTACAATTGTCTTAGAAGCAAAAATTAATGTAATGAAAATTATATTTCTGCAAAAACATTTTGTAATCTGAAAACAAATTGTGTTTTATTAATTTAGTACACTCGTAAAATATACCTGGAACTCGTATTTTTGCAAAAAAAATAATGATAATAGAAGTAACTCGTTTCTAAACTGTGAAAATAATTAACCAAAACCAATTGTATAACAAAAATGTTTATAAGTTGCAGATTGTTATGGAACAAAGACATAATATAATCTAACTAAACTATAATTTTCGTCAAATTTTCTGCATACAGTTTTATTTAATTTTACGATATCTTGTACAAAATAGCATTGCTGTTAAAAAAGAAACAATGTTAGTGAGACTTGATATACCCATTAATCTTAGAAAATAACAGTCATTATGTAGTCGACTTTGTCACACTAAGCTTGATGCAATACGATAGTACAAAATTTTATACGAAATAATCTTAAAAAAATAAGTATAGTTTAGTGATTGAAAATTGTTATACATCGCGTCTTGCATATTTCAAAGAAATCATTACAAAAATGCGTTCTTTTTAAAATTTTAAGATCTGAATTCTTGTCTTAAAACATTGACTTAATTGTTATGAAATTTAAAAATACACAGATTACCAATTTTTGAATTTATTAACTATTTTTCCCGAATTGTCTCATGAAGATGTTCTTTGAATGACACTGGAGATTGACAGAGTGCATGTTAAATAGTCGCTAGATGAAAAATTAATTTGATACCGCTATTTATCACAGATAATCCTTATAAACCATTAAAAACAAGCTTCTGCAACGAAAAGATTTTTTTTTATTGATTTTTATTTTTTTTACATTTTTCTTTGTTATAAATACATTATTTTCAGCGTTGATATATCTTGAAGTGAGTAACGGTGAATTTTAAAATTTTATTCAATAAATGAAGGACGTTTAGTTAAGGAAATGCCAAGAATGTTAAATTCATTGAATTCATTGATTGATAAATGCGCTATTGATCACAAATAATTACAGACAATCAAAAACGAGAATCAGGATTACAAAGTTTTATTTTTTGTTCTTTTTTTATTTGTTTGCTCCAAAAAATATTATTTTCATTTTGGATTAAAGATGTTATAAGCAACTGCTAAATTTAAACTAGCTAAAAACAAGCAATTAAATTAATGAAATGAAAAGAATAATAAGCACATTAGATTCATTGAATGGTATAATGCTTCATTTATTACAAATAATCATTATAAGCAATAGAAAATGACATCCAGAATTAGTAGGTTTATTTTTTTTATTGTTTGTTCTTAAAATATTGATTTAGTTTTAATTTTTGGTTATAGTTATATGAGTAATAGTGAATTTCAAAACACCCTAATGCTATTAAAAGAGGAATATTAATTAATGAAAAGCAAAGAATAATACTGATTCATTGCTAACATGATCCGTAATTTATCACAAGTAGTCATAATAGACAATCTAAAATAAGTTTCTGAATTATAAAGTTTCTGAATTATAAAGTCTTTTTTACTGTATTTTATTGTTGTTGCTGTTTCTAATTCCACTTGCCACACGGGCAAGCCTGCTTGGTGAAACCTAGCAAATTTAAGGCAGAGTGTGCTTTTCATTTTTTTTTCAGTGGCGCCACCCTATGACCAAGAATACGTCTTCAGCCACACACACACAGCCCGTTTTTATAGGGCGGACCCATTCACACATCCATTCATTCATCCCCAGACCGTAATTTTGACCTGAATCAGAGAATGATCGATCCCCAATATAGTACCCCCAAAGGTTTTGATTTGTATGGGAACATGGAGGACTTTGCGACTCGACAGATTTAACGTGCATCAGTAACCATTTACTACACGGGGAGTCTTCAGCCGGCGGGGCTCGAACCCACGGACTCTCGAACACGGGCCCAGAGCCCCACCGACCAGTCGGTACTGTATGTACTTTCAGCTTGGATTTATGTTGACGTGACTGATATAAATTTGAAAATAATGCAAACAATCAAGGACTTTTAGTTAATGAAATAAAAGAAATAATACATTTTAAAATAATTTAATGTAAAAAATAATTGTTTCATTTAATTCATGAAATTGTAAAAATATTTTCAAATTTAAGAAAAATTATAACTAAAATGGCGCCACCACTGAAAAAAACAAGAAACACACCATCTATCTAAAAAATTCGTTTGATTTCCAACAGGCTTGCTGGTAATGGCAAGTCGCAAAAGTAACAAAGGCAATATTATTTATTTCTCATTTCTTTTCTTTGTCATTTTGTCTTTTGTTCTTTTTTTTCGAACAAAATGAATTAACAAATTAATCAAAGTATTGTTAATCGCTGGCTACTACTTTTTCTCATCTCTCAAGCAATTTTCGAATTCCATCTAGAAAAAATGTCTTTTGAGGCGATCTAAGTTAGGAGCCAATTTTCGATTTCTGCGAATAAAATGAACTGTTGACATGCCAAATCGTGATGAATCCGTCGGAACAACCAGTAATCAAAAGGAGCACTGTCTGGTGAATACGGTGGATTTGGTAAAATATCCCACTTGAGCGTTTCTAAATAATTTTTGCGAGAGGCCAACCGTTATTATGCAGATAAATAACTTTGGCGTGTCTTTGCTCGTATTCTGGCAGCTTTTCTCGTAATGCACAACTCAAACGAATCAATTGTAGTCTATACAGATCACCCGTAATGGAATCACCAGATTGTAGCAGCTCATAATATGCAATATCGTTCACCATTCATCATTCTTGAAGCGTCGAAACCATTCTCTACATGATTTATCAGTTGAAGCGTTGTCACCATAAACTTCTACAAGCATTCTATGCGCTTCAGCTGCACTTTTCCTCCAATTAAAGCAGAAACATAAAAATTTCCCGCAAACGGTGCTCAGTTACAACAAAATTTGACATATTTAACAAAGTAAAAAACAGGGTTTTTGTATGAAACTCAAAGGGATATAAACTGAATATTATTGACAGATATCTAACCTCTCTGAAACCACCGAAACCAGCTGTCACTATTCCTAACAGCCAGAGCCATCTTTTGAAAAAGGAACGAACTAATTTGTACACCCAATATATATATATATGCTGTCATCGCATGAATAATATGCTGTCATCGCATGAATCGCAAGGACCAATAGTATTTCAAATTTCTCGAAACAAAAATCTGTTTTTATGTATTTAGTACTCAGGCACTTTGGTATTGTTCAAGAAAAGAAACTTTCAAAGTAAGCAAAAGTTTGTCTTCCTTCATAAATAAGAAATATTTTATAATGTATTTTTCTATATATATATATATATATATATATTGATCAAATATAAACTTGAAATTTCAGAATATACAATCTCTTTTCCTTAAAAAAAAACATGTTTCGTATTACTCTTGCTATAATGGTTTAGTTGTTGCAAATGGGAAAACTTCTGCTCTTTAAATCTTTATGTTCTATTCAAAACCTTTATTTTCAAATTTACGCGGCTGCTGTTTTAGACCAAGAAAATAAACTTTATTTTACGGTTTGCAATAAATGAAGTCAGCTGCTTTTCGGAAAAAAAAATTTATTCATCAAAGTTTAAAAGGCTTTTGTTAGCAGATTTTTTTAAAAAATAAATGGTTATTTGGTTATTTCTTTCACACCGCATTGTATCGCCATATATATATA
>NC_092205.1:66233217-66240002 GCF_043381705.1 Parasteatoda tepidariorum | reverse complement strand
AATGACCTATTCATCTCTAATAAGCTATATATATATATATACAGTAAATTTATTAATAACTACATACGCATTCAAATCATTGTTCTCAGTAAAATATTTGTTTTAATATATAATATTGCTTGAAGGTGAATATGATCATTTTATATTTTGCAGTGTGACACTAAAATGAAAGAAAAACTTGTTTCTGATGACTTAAATTAGATTTCTCTTCTAGATTCTTCTTCAATTTCTTATTTTGAAAGGAAAAATATTTACTATTTTGAAATCTTCTAAATTTCCTTATTTAATTTACCTTCCCCTATTCCAGTTTTTTTTTATAAATTTACATATTTTTAAGAATAAAAAAATTGCAACGATATAAAATTCTGAAATTATTGCTACATTGTTCTTATTTTAGAATTTATAAATATAATAATGGGTATTGTTTATGTCAATGAATGTTTCCTAAATCATAATCTTCTCCATAACATTTCGGGTTTAATTTCGGGGGTTAATTTTATTTAAACGAAAATATGTAGAAAACAACGTCTGAATCCCTGAACAGAATACCCATTTTTATCTATTTTGCTGAACATTTTCAAAAAATATCATTTCTTTATTAAAGCACATTAATTTACTTTTAAAGGAAAAAACTAAACAATATTGAAAGTAAAAATCTGTTAGAGTATAAAATCTAAAAAAGAAAAATTAATGATTTATGACAATGTGACACAAATGACGATGTTACAGTAAAAATGGTGAACTTTTATATGCTTTTTAACGTCGAATACGATTTTGTAAATATTATTTTCATTTCGTTTATTTATTTTTTAAACACCATTGCTTTTCTTTTCGGTCATTGCCAAACTTTAGATATTTAATAATGCTATAAGTTAAAAACATAATAAAACAAATCAAATTAACTTTCTACCAGTCAAACTGAAGACGACGAATTAACTATTCTAATTCATGTGTTACAATTAGTTGGTTACGCGAAAGTTAGAAATCTGAAAGTCTTTAACGAAAAAAAAACTTTGGAGGTTATATTCACTGTCTAACTTGTAATAAAGTTTACTACGCTCTTTATTCCAGATAAAAGCAATTATCTTATTAATTGTGCTAAAGTAATTTTGTCTGATGGTGAGTTTAATTTTTTCTCATCAAACTTGTTCGAAAATTAAAGGGCCATATTTATTTTTTGCCTGAGATAGAGACCTATATCTGCCCCAAATTTTTGATTCCATGATTTCTGCATCAGTTTCAATAAAAACAATTAAAAATGAAACGACTGCTGTCATATTCTTAAAATTAATGAATAAATAAATATTGATAGACTAAACATATGTTGTAACTATTATTCGCTGTTAAATTGTTGATTAAAAATATTATATAATAAATGTAATTAACTAATATAATGATAATATGTAACAATAAATGTTTATTGTGATTTGATATATATTATTAAATGTAACAATATTCAATAATAATTTGAAATAATATGCATTTAATTAAGTATAAATTAAGTTAAGCATTTAAGCATTTAATTAAGTTAATAATGAATGGAATTACTAAAAATTAATATGTAAATGGTGTTATATCTACTATTCTCTGTTAAATTAGTGACTACAAATATAATTGCTAATATAATGAAATGATGTTATAATGAATGTAATGTGTAAATAAATATATTATAAAAAGTAACAATATTCAGTAATAATACTTTTAAATAATTAGAATTTTGAAGCACTATCAATATTATTAAGTTACAATTATTGCATGTATTTTAGTAGCTTAGTTACAGTTATACGACAATTTTATGTGAACTGAATTCTAAAATAATTATATACTTGATTGCAACGAAAAAAAACATTAATTGCTCAAAATTAAAAAAATATATATATATATATTCTTCATGATTGTAATGCTTCTCTAATTATTATTACAGTATATTCTTTCTTATTCTGTGGAAGTTTTCAACTTTTCTTTTAAAAAAAATTTCTGAAATGCTACATTTTTACTTTATTGAAAACATTTATCAATCCCAAGCTTTCAGCATGTCTGAGCGCTGATCTAAAGAAACATAAAGGAAAATAATTAGAAAATCTTAAATGATGATTTATGGTTAAAGTATTAAATGATTGGTATCATTTATAATTTACTATAATGCTTGAACTGCATTTCCTGATAAGGAGGCGTGTGTGCAAGAATTTACATTTTAAAAGTTCCCTAGCCTTCCCAGCAGAGAACTCATCACTCATAAAAGGGATTTTTATACAATCAGTGCAATTGCCAATACATATTCTTTGCATGTATAAAATTTAAAAGAAAAAAAAATTCTTTAGTTGTAAATCATCATTCCTGGAACGTAGATAGTCTGACAATCCCTTTTAATTTTTAATGTTTATTAAATCACATAATTCTATAACAAACAAGAAACATTCCAAAAGCTTTATTTTTGTAGTTTATGGCATCGATGTAGTTTATCTCTAAAAGTAATATTTAGAGCCACAACACGTCTACGTCTAGAAACTAAAACTAATGCTTCTAATACAAGGCAAAACTTCAACATATAGATCTACGTCCTGAACTTGAGTCGCGAATATTGCCAAATTATGACACTAGAGCTAATCACAATAAGTAACAGAAAAAATAATAAAAAGAAACTTAATTTTAGGAATTTGAGAAATTAAGAAAATAAAATTTAAGAAAATTAATGAGCTTTATCAACGGAACATAAGCTACAAGTAGAGAGATCCCATATAATAAAGCATAATTACAAATAAAAAAAAAGCAAAATAATTTTTTAAAAGAGAAGGCAAACTATCAAAAATAAAAAAATATTTTAGAAATAATAAATCAGAAAACAAAATATCAAAAAGATGGATAATCCATGATAGATAATAGATATATGATTAAATGATTATATACTCAAATTAGTGCGCTTTCTAGTATTGTATAAATATAGCCAAAGCAAAATACATAAATACAATAATTTGACGAGCACAAAAATATCGAAAATCAAACGTAAGAAAAAAAAATATAAGAAAATACAAATTGAACAAAAATGTAAGAAAAATACAAAATAAAACACAAAAAGTAACACATAAGGTAAATACGAAATCAGACCATCCATTGACTTATCGATATCTTACAAATATGATTTAAAAATATTTTCGTAACCAGTTTGTAACTAGTTTGTTTTTATTTCGTGTTTATTTCCTTTTTTTTAAACTTTTTATTACTTGATTTTTATTTTTGACTTTTTTGTGCTCCTCACATTATTGTATTAATGTATTTTGCTTTAGCTATATTGATAATCGTATGAGCTGTGATAATATATTATTTTGCTTTGCGTCTTCTTAATTTTTATTAATTCTTTTCTTTTTTTAGTTTTAAAAGAATTTTCGAAACTGATACTAATAATTTTTAAGTCTGGGGGTGAAAACCCTAGTCCTAACGCCAAGAATTAAAATTAAAAGTGATTGAATTGTTCCAAACAGACAGTTGAGACAATGGAAAGAGATCCATATTTGGCGATTTATCGAAGGAGAAAGTAGCCAAACACTAAGCTAACCTCGCGTAATAAACGCATAAATAAATTTTAAAGAATTTGGTGATAGCTTAATCAATATATATATATATATATATATATATATTAATATNCTTATATATATATATATTATTGATAACCGGAGATAACTGCCTAACATAATTATTTATTTACTCGCAGGGTTTGTTACTTGAATGTAATAATAAGATGTTGATTCAAAATTAATCTCTGAGCCAGGAAAGTAATCCGCTTTTTGAGGTTGAGTCAAGGTGAATAAATATTGATAGCTTTATTCTAAGGAGAAGTTTCTCTATATTTCTTGCTAATGAGCAAGCACACTTTTCTTACATTTTCTGTTCTGTCGGAGTTCGACTACCAGGCTCAATAACTTGAAATTGTTGCCACAACCAGTTGATACGAAACGAGTTAAGAATGCACTTTATCAAATAGAATTATCTAGCAATTATTTTGACATCATCTAAAAAAATATATCTAAAAATATTATTTATTACTAAAATGAAACATTTTGCAGGACTTCTTCGATTGCTAAAAATAGTAATGACCTATTCATCTCTAATAAGCTCCTTTGTAACAATATTTTGTGAAAATATCGAGAGAAATATAGTAGAAAATCAAATTATTTTTCCCCAGATTCTCTTTAAATAGCACTCAACTAAGTTACGGAAAATACAAAAGCTCTTGATATTTATTTAGCTGTGCTTCGTTTTAGAAATTTTAATGTGTTATTTATTTCATAAATAAGTAGCTGCCATATCTGCCATTCAGTGTGCTATTAAGAAGATAGTTCAATTACCACAGGCTACGTCTAACTTAATTGGGATTTAGTAGTCTGTTTTCCACTCAAATGCAATGTTTCCATTAATTTCATTCCAGTAGAAGTCTTAATAATAAAGAATAATAAAAATTGTTTTTAAATGTACAGAAAAAAAACTATTAGTTAGAGTGTTAGAACAAAACAGCTTTTTTTCCTCAGAGAAGTACTATTATTTGAAAACCTGCTTTTTTAGCAGATAAGTGCCATTATTTTAACAAACATTATTTTAATCACTTCTTTATAAATTATCTTCTTTATAATTTGTTCTTATACAATGTCTTTCTTGATAAACAATTTCCAGTAGCATCTCATATAATTGTCTTAAATTGTGCGCATTTTATAAGATTACATTTAAAAATTTGATTATTAGTCTTTTGCTATATATATCCCAACTTAGAGTCATAACTAGTCGTTAGTTCTGGCTAATTATCCTAGGAAGAAGAAGGCAAGTTTCCAAATGCTAGAAAGGGAATCACGGTTTGTTGAATAACTTTTTGTAGAAGAGACTTAATGAAAAGAGATATTTTCATAAGACTTTGAATTTAAGTCCTTTATAAAATCTGGCAACTTTTCGTGTGAACCTTTAAATCCGTGCCCGCTATGAAAGTTAGAAAATACAATAAATTTTAAATCATTTTAATTTTTAATCATTGTTTAAATCTCTCTATTCTAAAAAAAAGTTTTTGCAGTTAATTTTGTCCCCTGAAAAACTTTTTAACTACGTGATGAAAATCTAAGATTAAGGAATCAATTCATTCAGAATCTTTCAGGGAAGACATTTAGGGCATTCAAATCTTTTACATAATTTTAAATTTTTATTTATTTTAGTTTTAAAGCACGATTTTGCAGTTAATAATGAAGAATAACCGCCGTTCACAACAGCCAATCACATGTCTGAAAACGGCAAGCTTAAAAAAGCGATTTACAAGTCTGAATTTTCTTTTTCAGAGATGCAACCAATCACAAAATAGTTAGAATTTCATTCTTCAGTTTTACAACATCTCAACTTATTTCGTATTGATATATTGATTAATCTGATTATTTGTTTTCTAAAACGTTAATTCGTAAGTTTAATCTGGTTTTAAATCTTAATTCGATTTGTTTATTTACAAGTAATGCCTAAAAAGAAAAGACCTAACATTACTAAAAAGTCGCAACTCAATGCGAAAGCTAATCGAAAGCGGGAAAAACGTAAACTTCATAGTATAGAAGAAAATAATGCTCTTTTGCTTATACAACCTAATGATGATTCAACTAACAAAAAAAAAGTTAAACTAACAAAGGTTGAGCTAAAAGAGAATGTGTGTAATTGCTACACAGTCGCAACAACATCGACTTTCATTTGCCCACATCAAACCAGACCTGTAAATACAGAAAATGTGGTTGGAATGCACACTGTACCAATTCGCTTTCGCAATGTTGACAATGATATGGACCAAAATCCTAATCCACCTATTTTAAAATCAAAACAACATGAGTTTGCTGGTGATTTATCGAAATTGTTACCTATCAAAGTGGCAAAACATAGTCTTGGCAAAATGTTTTCAAAATGCAGTTATTGTGGAGCTTTGAGATTTGCTTCTGCAAAAGGGCGCTCTGTTAATTCTTGCTGCCATAATGATAACATACATATACCTCCGCTGCATGAATATCCTTTATTTTTGAAAAACTTACTTCTTTCTGATGAGCAAGAAGCAAAATTATTTAGGCAAAATATCCGTGTATACAATTCATCATTTGCGTTTGCCACTTTTAGTGCTAAATTTCTTCAAGATGAAAGCAGAGGTCCACCGTTGATAAAAATTCAAGGACAAGTATATCACCATGCGACAACATCCCTAAATTCAGCAACCAATGCTCCAAGGAATGGACAAATATATATTTATGACAGTGTTGAGGAGGCTATTAAACTACGCATGAATTTAGACAATCTTCAGTTGACAAGGCATATTGAAAAATTATTAAGGGAAGTCAATCCATATGCACAGAAATATCGGATGCTCAGAGATTTAACTATTCATGATAGTGAATTTGTTTTACAATTTCAAAGATTTATATTCGATGATAAAAGAAGATACAATAAACCTACTTCTTCTGAATTAGCTGCCATTATTGTTTCCAAAGATGGTGTTGTTCCTGTATGCGATTTAACTGTATATCCTAAACAAGAAATAAGAGAAACGAGTATAATAAACCAAAGATCTCAACATGCTGATCCTATGGTCTTTCCTTTACTTTTTCCTAAAGGCGATTTAGGATGGACTTATCAAATGCCTTCGCAAAAAGGAAAACAAATAAGTCCAATTCAATATTATGGGCATAGGTTAGCCTTACGACCTAATGGTCCTTTTAACCCGTTATTGCATGCTGGAAAATTATCTCAGCAGTATGTGATAAATTGCTATTTGTTGGTTGAAAGTC
>NC_092205.1:66216262-66232900 GCF_043381705.1 Parasteatoda tepidariorum | reverse complement strand
ATATATATATATATATATATATTGAATTAAATGTGTTAAAAATATATTCATTTCTTTGGGACAAAGTCTGTATTATTGTGATTATCATTTTTTTTAAACAAGTTTCATATTAAGATTATATCTGCACATTGATGTTAATTTCTGACAATTTTGGCTCATTTAGAGAACAAATAGGACATAGAAGGAACTGTAGTCAACGAAAAAAAGTGACATTGATATTGACACACTGCTTATTCTGCATTTAAGAAAATTAATTCTTTTCGATGATAACAGTTAATATTCAGTTTAATATTGAAATATATGAAATCAAAGCATTCTTGGTTTTGCGAAGCAAACCAAGCAAGAATTGCGAAGCAATTCTCCGGGGGTTGGCGAGCGTCAGCGAGCAGGGGGCGGAGCCCTCTAGTAATTTAAAAAAATGTAAACATAATGTTTCGAATCTGGAAACATCCAAGCTTAATTAATACTATGTGAAATGAGTTTTTTCAGTTTTTTCATTTGTTAATTTTCAATGTCCAATGTGTCAAACTAATAAATGCTTAAAAAAGTTTCTTTGCCGTAAATGATACATATATTTGCATTTACACTTTTTATTCAATAATAATTTAAAATTTTATTTATTTTACATTTTATTAGAAATATTTCGAAATTTGATTTCCACTTTTAATCTAAATTTTCAATGTTTTAACAGTATTTGTTTAAGAGTACAAACATTTTCTGAGCCGAAGGGCTCAAAAGGGTGTTTCTGGCTAAAACTTAGAGAAAGAAGTTTCTCTAAGTTTTAGCCGAAAACACAAAACTATTCATTAAACGGGAATGTTTTGTGCTAAAAAAATATTTGAAATCGCAATGTTAAAGTCTCTACTTTCACTTATACATCTATATTAAGCAGGTGTATATTAACTTACTGCTAAAAAAATATTCTATTTATTTATGAATAAAGTCCCTTCTTGTAGCTATGAGTTTTATAAAAAGGAAGTTTTCTAAAAGCACCTGCTGATTTAATATTTTCTCAACTTTCTTACTTCGGGGTTATTTGAGACTTGAGAAAACAAATATAGTTTAAAATCTAATAATACAAAAAGCTTAATATAAAAGATTTTGTTTTTACATTGTATTGGATTCTGAAAATTTTCTTTCATTTACATTCCACTTCAATGCATATATTTACTTTGCAATATTAAATATATCTTTGTTTGCTTTAAAAGCTCAATTATTGGAGAAAATATATATAAAAAAATTAATTTAAATACAAAGCATCATCGTGTGATTTCATTACAAATAAGATTTTTAATATCTCTAAAATAAACAATTTCTTTTTAAATGCTATTAAATGAGTTAAATTAGTTTTGTGAGTCGCCTTCTTAAAACAAAAGAAAGCATTCGGCATTGATGTCACGTATTCGTTTTTAACATTTATATTGCTACTCATTTATTTTTTAAATATTGTTCCATTCAAATATTTTCAATAATATCATCTTTACCCGCAAACTACAATAATAAACAAACAATCGATTACAATTTCACAGTTTATTACGGTTAATAAAAAGGTAAAAATCTGTTTGTTAAATTACATTACAAAACATAAATGTTTTGTTATAAATTTGCAATTTTCTTCAATTGGAAATAGATTTATATTGCCCACTTTATATTATTAAAAATGACTGCTTTAATGCCTGCTGCATTTTTAAAATACCTTTATAATCAGTAAATCTGTTTAGCTTATAACAGTTGAAACCATTAAAAAACATTATATTATGATTCTATCTTTATTGAAAATTTTTGTAAATATACAAGGTAGTTTGAGAATCAAACAAAACACAAAGTACGATTTTCCTGCATTGTCTGTTCAAGTGTTCAATCTATAATCAATTCTCGCATGACTTGCACAGGTCTTGAAACTTTGTTTTCATCTGTTCTTAAGTAAATAAGTGGATTGTGTTGCTTAAATCAGATTAATCAATTACATACACTCAATACACTCTAAAGATGAATAATCGAAATTTACAAAACTTTCTTTTATTTGGTTAAAACACTTTTCCAGGAAAAGACTTTGAACTAACAATTCCTCAAACTGGGGAAATTACTATCTTTACTTATTTGAGGATACGGGAATTTCATCAAAAGCACAATTTGTTAGAATTAATGATGCCTATCGTTACATAGGATATATTAGGAAATGTAACACAAAAAAGAGGCACAGTGAATGGATACTCAATGAAATCCTGGAATTGTATACGGAAGATCAGCTTTACCAGCTAGAGCACTGTTCTCAATAACATTCCATCAAGCAGAAGAAGCGGTTTATAAAGCAAATAAGAACGTGATTGGAAACTCCCGAATAAAATAAAAAATTATATGATATACGAGTGAGCATTAAATTCTTTTGAAAGCTTTTTAGAATTCCAGTTTTGTCAAAAATCTAATAATGAAGGCACATAATGATTATAAAACATAACGAAAAATTGCCCAAGGGTTGCTAATATGATTTAATAATTTACAATAATCATCGGATTTGAATACTATTTAGCATCGAACTCACATAACATAGAGTTGTTAAGAATTCTATTGCATTTTGATGAGCCGCACTGACCTAATATAATGAAATACTTATTACTATTTTGCTGTAATCGAAAACCTAAAATTACCAAATCACTTTCAACTTAATGAAAGGAAAATCGTACTTTGTGTTTTGGTAATTACACAAAGTAATTTGGTAATATACTCAATGGTTGAGATTTGGTTTTATACTCAATGAAATCCAGGAATTGTATACGGAATATCAGCTTTACCAGCTAGAGCACTGCTCTCAATAACATTCCATCAAGCAGAAGAAGTGGTTTATAAAGCAAATTAGAACGTGATTGGAAACTCCCGAATAAAAAAAAAAATTATATGATATGCGAGTGAGCATTAAATTATTTTGAAAGCTTTTTAGAATTCCAGTTTTATCAAAACTCTAATAATGAAGGCACATAATGATAATAAAACATAACGAAAAATGGCTCAAGGGTTTCTAATATGATTTAATAATTTACGATAATCATCGGATTTAAATACTATTTAGCATCGAACCCACATAACATAGAGTTGTTAAGAAGGCTATTGCATTTTGATGAGCCGCATCGGCCTAATATAATGAAATACTTATTAGTATTTTGCTGTAATCAAAAACCTAAAATTACCAAATCCCAAAAATAAAACACTAGGCTCTTCTGGTAAGACAATTAATTTCTAAAACTAATCCAATAGCTTCCGAAAACATGGTGAAAATTGCATAGTCATTATATTTTTAAGCAGGGTTTGCATGTAGTGATGCCCTTATGCACTGAGCAATGAAAGATAAAGAAAAAACATTCAATATCTTCTTATGAAATTTTCTTAAACTCTGATATTCTATTCCAACAGCATCCTTAAAATTTGTTACTTTAATGCAATTTTTAGTTTCGGAAGCAAAAAGTCGGGAGTAAAAATCTGAAGAGTATGTTGAAAGATTCATCTCCACATTCCGAAATCAAAACATATACTAAAATAATAAGAATGTTGAATTCTTTAAGTTTACCCCAAAAATTCCGTACCAGGATTATGTATTGTTTCGGAAATTTTTGCATCAAAGATCAAAAATACATAACGGCAACAGGAGTAAACTTCAATATAAATAAAATGTATATGTAATTAACATAGTATATTCACGATTTACTAGGTCAGTCATGAATATTTATAGCTGCCCGTATGCTCATGAAATTTAAAATGGTTATTTTTCTTATTCTCTTTTCGCAGAATTTAGTATTTTCATTTCCTTAAGTATACCAGAGGTATTGTTCAATGCTAGTAAGTATACAGAGATATTAGGAAACTACAGTGCCCGAATCACAGTAGCTAATCGAATGTTGCACGAACATTGAAGCGGAGTTATTTGTAGCTCTGATCTTTAAATATGATTCAGTTTTATGCAGAAAGTCACGATATACGAGAAGAAAATTATTTAAAATACATTTTGTAAAAATAGTTAAATAAAAAGTTTTCTTCATATTAATTTTACAATATTTTAACGAGATAATTTAATATTGATAGTCTAAATTGGTATTTTTAATATTAGTTCCACTTTTTTCTTGTTAAAATATTTTCTCTCTCATTGTATACACTACTGTAACTGAGTCCTTCTTTTGTCTGTAATGTGTGTGTATGCTATCTAAAAATTAAAATGAAACATAAAAAAACGCGCGCCGACTTCTGGAGTGCCTTGCTTATTAAGCTATGTCATTTGCTCCGGTATTGTTGCAGTGCACTGTGCCAGTTCAAAACATATTTATCATCTAGTCGATTTAGAAATACTATTATTGTTCCGGCTTTCTATAGCAAGAACAGTATCAGCAGTCGGAAGTCATAATCAAGTTTTCTGATGTCCGCAGTAGTTTTGGTGCACAGAAATAACAGGCTTTATTCAGACAGTCATTGTATATACCACGGTACCTGGGTGGTTTTTTGTCTACAATGTGTGTAGGTTATCTAAAAACTAAAAAAAACATTAAAAAACACGCTCCGTCCTTTGGAATGTCTTGCTTATTAAGCGATGTAATTTGTTCCGGTATTGTACATAGTGCTGTGCCAGTTCTGTAAAGTGCCGGTTCAAAACATATTTATCAGCTTGCCGTTTCAGAAATACTATCATTGTTTCTGCGTTCTACAGCAAGAACTGTATCAGCAGTGGAAAGTCATAAACAAGTCTTCTTATGTCCGCAGTTGCCTTGCTACACAGCAATACTATGCTTTATTATGCCATTTACTGAAAAAAAATCAGATTATTTGGATGGCACCAATTTAACCATCACCCAGACTTTGTTGATTTTCATTAGTTCTGCTACCAAAAGAGTTTTTTTTCAAATCCACGAAGTAATTTGCTAATTCGCAAAGATGAATCAAGTATAGAAAAGCTTGTAGATCTTTATGATAAATATTTAAACAAAAATGGAAAAAGTTTAAAAAAAAGCGGAAAACATATCCAAAATTGTATTAAAAAGTTTTTGATAATATCTCTGTTCGCTTTTATTGTAAAAGAAACCAGATCTTACTTTCTCAACAACGCTCATAAGAAAATAGGAAGTGTGGATTCATTTTTATATCAGTGTAGTATAGAATTTTGAGCAAATAAATAATTGAATTTCTTAAATTCGATTTAAATTTGCTTATTTTCCTTACAAATAATATTGTTCCCTTTTGTTGCAGCAGAATAATCGTATTTTCTTTATTTATATCCCAATGTACATTTCTAATTATTTTGCTCTTAAACTTATAAGTTCCTATTGCATTATAAATAGGAATGAAAACATGATGTCTAGTTATAAATGAACTAAAGCATTTCGCTCAAATCATCTCTTGAAACATTATCAATAGTTACATTGTCCTGAATTTGCAATTGTGTATTAGATGCATGGTTTGATTTTGTAATTTTATTATGTATAAAATATTTTACTTTCGCTTACGATCTCTCTAATGTTTTTTTGTAACTTGTCGTAGAATATGTAATAAGATTAACTTTTGCAGTATATTTATTTCATCGATCCAATTAAGTGGCATGGTGAAATAAGTGGAATGGTTTTCAAAAAGTAACACATTTCTGAATAATATACGTATTCATCATAATAATTATATTTAAGTAACTTACACGTCTCAAAAATGTGCTTTAGTTTTATATGGTTGATTTATTTTCTTCCTTAAACTTACAGCTAACCTCATTTTTACCTTTTGGTTAATATCTCTCGCATATGAGAAGTAAGTATTAACAGGAATAGGGAAAATATTTATTAATTGAACAGTTTATTAAAAACTTAGAATATGTATAATTTACTATTACTTTGAATTGTATAGTTAACTGTAAAAAAATATTAATAATTGTTTCGTTTAAGAGAGCTAAATCAAAATTTCGGATACAGTTTCTAGCGAGTAACTACTCTGATTTCTTGATCGTATGACCAACTAACTAATGCACTAAAATATAATAATGTGAGATAAGCTTGGAAACCACGATTACGAGAATGCAGAAGGCATATTTGGGGATTGTTGAGTCTACTATTAATCCACAAAGCAATTTCACAGAATTAATGGACATTTGTAAGTGGGAAGAAAAATGAGTTATTGAAATATAGCATAGCTAAATGGGCATCGGTGTAGGATGCAGAATATTCAAATAACACTTTATAGTGGTTTATAGTTAGTAATATAAAATATATCAATAGTAGACAGGGGAAAATAAATTACGCTAAAAATTTAAATTTGAAGAACTAAATTGGAATCAATTGATAAACTGGATTTGAGTATCGAAGTACTACTACAGTCGAACCAGTAATGATTCTTTGATGAATCTGAAATATTACCTGAATTGAACTAAACTGTATTGCAAAAGTATGTTTTTTCGCTTTTTTCTCTTTTTTTTAATAGCTCTATCGCTTATAATTTTTATGACGTCTGAAATCGGGTACCATGTTAATGTTATAATCATAATTTATAGATATTTTATTAAAATTTAGTTTTTTTTAAAATTATTATAAATTATTTAATCATTTGTAAGGGAGAGAAGGCTGGTGTGGACATGGGGCTAGACCGCAACTTTTCCGTTTATTGGACAAATTTATTCGGTGAGATATTGTAGTTTTGACCCTAGTTTACATATCTACTGTAGTTGCGCAGTTACACAATTGAATTCTTCAGTAGAAATTTATATGAGAAGATTTTTTGAAGGAGCAAAAGCAACTTTCAAATGTTTTCTTTACTCTTTTATTAATATATTTTGATTTCAGAATTTTAACAAAAGATAATATAGTATTATATATACGGTTTTACAAACATTTTTATATTAACTTAAGCTCTATATCGTTACAATTAAGTAAAATTAAGCCTAAACAAACATATGTCTTTGTGGGGTTTGTGGGCTAGAGGGGACATGTCAGCACTGGTCCCATTTAACTTCCAATGGAAGAAAAATTAATCTGTTACAAATGTTTCTCATTTCTTGTTTTTTGTATATTTTTTTTATAAATAAAAATGATTTTGTCAAGAGAAATACCATTACAATTAATGATTTCAATCTTAGGTAAAAATTTAAGCATGGGGCTTTGTACTTAGTTCACGTTTGAAAGGTTTAAAAAAATAAACAAAATGTTTTATCGAGTTTTGTAAAAGAGCATTAATTGTTATAGATGAATTAAAAAATATAAAGTTTTTAACATATACTTATTTTTTGTTATACACTGAACTAAAGCAGATCATCAGTGAATACTGGGATCTTACTTATTGCGAGTTGTAAGCATTGCTTTGGTGAAGGAAATATCCCGAAGCTATGTACTCCATGTGATGTCATAAAGTAAAACCATAGTAATTAAAATTGATTCTAGCGTGTACAAAAACAACCCTTGCAAAAATTATTACGGAAGAACTGAACCACTTCATACAGGAAACAGAATGAACAAGAACAACTTCATACGTGAATGTACTTGAATACATGAAACGGAATGTAGGTAAACGCCCAGAATATTAGTTAAAAACACCCTCCATGAGTTAATTGAAACAAATGAGTTATTTTAACAAATTTGTCAAAAATATCTATACTAGCATAATCACTCTAACACAGGGGTTTCCAACTAACATGAGGCCGGAGGCAGCAATTGAAAACATCAGTTAAATGGCGGGCCGCAACTTTATCAAAATTTTATCTAGGACTCTTTTATGTTGAAGGAACATTAAATATTACTGACCAATTTTTATCAAGTTTGAACGAACGTATTGAATTAGAAATTAAAATTATAAGTAGAATTTTAAGCAACATGCGCGATTATTTTTGTATTTGAATAAATATTTTCTTCGATGTAAAACCTGAGAGCTAAATTTTTTCGCACCGTTGGTATGCTAAATTTCACAGAAACGAATAAATTAGGTTTTGTTTTTAACGAAAGAAAAGTATTTTAAACCCATATAGATTTCTTACGAAAATTGTCTGCAAAAAATGACAACTAATATATTTTAGTTCGCGGGCCACAAGTTGGTGACCACTGCTCTAGCATATAGATCCTTCCCCTCTATATATTGTTTTTGGTTCTGTAGAAAAGAGCCATTTTAGCGTTAAGCACTTAATGATTTCAGTAAACAACGTATATTAGTACTAAGTCAATTGCAAAATTTTTTTGCTCACATAATTGTACCGTTATAACGGTTTTTTAATAAATTTTCAATGCGTAACCGATTTCTATATTATCTAACGCGAAGCAAAACATGCACTCCTTAACTTGTTTACTCAGTGGGCATCTGCAATCTTTGATATTTATTGAGGGGTCACTAAGTCCTTCGAAACTTCGTCCAAGTATTGTTCTGGGCAGACTTCAATTGATCATGTTCTTCCATCTTAGGACTATCCATGCAAGTCATCAGTAGTAGTTTATTGTTGGTTTGGGATTTCTTTTAATTCCTCTATGCCTTGAACTTGATACAGCAAATATAATTGCTTGTCTTTTTGACTGTGCAAAATGCAAAAATGCAACAACAGAACATATTTTATTTTAAATCCTTATACCGGACAAGTCCTTATCAGTAATTTATTGTAGGTTTTGGATTTCTTCGGATTTTTTTGAGTCATAAATCTCCTATAGCGTAAAGCCGTGATAGTCTTTGGGGCTGAGTAGCATCATAAAAGAAACAACGAAAAGTATATTTTATAAAATGACTTTATATCAGGCAAGTCCTTATTAGTAATTCAATGTTGGTTTTAGATTTCTCTTGATCAAGAACCTGATATAACATATAGCCGTGTTAGTCTTTGGAGATAAGCAACAAAAGAGATATTTTTTTAAAAATGTATTCTGGGCAATAGGACATTCATTGATTAAAGATTGATTCAATTCCCAATTATTGATATATTTCTTTACCGATTACATATAAATGAATCACATGAATTCGATACATTATCTTACAGTTTGTTTAGATAATTTTTTAGAAATTATATAAAAAAAACACGTTTATTTTAAAATTAATTCTATAAAATCTTCACATTTTGTTTTAGATTAATCAATTAAACCGGGCCAGATTTTGCAAAATATTAAATTTGTTAAATCTACCTGCTGATTTTATGAAAAAAACTGAAAAAAAGACATATCACATTACATACAATTGAAAATACCGTTGCCTCAGAAAATTCCCAGAATGAATTTAGATCGAATTTTTTAAAGTTTCTACTCTCAAAAGAATTAATTTCTTTCACCGTAACATACTTATCTTTAACCACACTTTGCTTAAAACATTATTTTATTTTTACTACAACTAAATCAAAGTGTACTTTATTTAGATTGCGTCGTTTTGCTATTTAAGCATTCATTTGCCAAAATTTAAGAAATTGTGCTTTTAATCCTTTAACTAAGATTTCAGCAAGTGATTTAAGTTTTAGCTATTTAAGGGAATGTAGAAATAGATGATTAAAAAGGAATTAACTTGGAGATAACGAAAAGTAAATTGAAGAATTGATACCAATTAGGTAAGATTATAAGCTCTGATTTCATACGTAAAAATAATTACCCTTAAGGATTTTCTTATCGTAAAATGTTTTTATTGGATTATACGTAGAGTTTCGTAATTGACTGTATCAAATAACATTTTCAAATAATTATTTAATTCTCATTTTTGTTCGAAATTTTGGAGAGTTCTACAATGTTTTAATCCACAGAAATTTCGAAAATTTCGCAAGAATGTGTTTAAGGAATGTATTATGGTGCTTTGATTAACTAAATACTGAATTTATGCAAGATTTCCGATAAAGAATATTTAAATTAATTAAATTCTAGATAAGACGTGCAACATAGAATCAACTGATACCAGTTACATAATTTAAAACATAATATAAATAATAATATAAATAATAATATAAACATATATAACATATAAATAATGTTGAAACAACGCTAAAAAATCCCGAATGCTGTTGCACAAACGGACACATTATCGTTTTTGAGTAGTAATGAAACATCTTGAGAATTTAAACCCAGAAATGGAGTCATAGAAGTGGAGTCAAAATTAAAGCAATTTAATGACAAAAATAAGCGTCAAAAATAGTTGTACAGTGGCAGAAAGGTGAAATAAAATGTAAGGGACCGTAATAATAGTAGTCTTTAACTTGATCGATTATATCTTCAAAATCTTCTTTCACATTTTGTTAATTTCCTTAAGAATTCGAAAAGGAGAATTTCAGCTCCATTGTATATGTAAGGGCAGTTTACTGGCTCTACTGGCTACAGTTTGTTGTTTCTTACTGGTTCTTTTATCTTTATAATAGCTGAACTTATGTCTACTTCAAAAACGCTCCTTCTCATATACAGGAATCATTGTTACCTATTGAGACTTAATTCGTTTTCTGTTATAACTACTGAATCCTGATGTTTTAGGTTGTTTTTCGAAAGCATCGTTGTTATTTTGCAAATAATATGCTATTTTTATAACTGCTTTGAGTTTTCAACAGTTACTTATCACTGTTAGGACTGTTTTAGTCTATCTAAAGCTAGCACTGTCTATGATTATTCTGAAAATGGCAGCAGCAATAAAATTCTACCATTTTTAAGAGTTTTGGGGTAAAGATATTTACATTTACATCAAATAGAGAAAAAATATGATAAATCCACTTTATTAGAATGGTGATATAATTCCTAAATATGACCCATTTACAAAATGAAAACTTCATGAGTGTTATTTTAATAGTTTTTTTAAAGAAGTACTTTTCTCTACAAAATATTCTGAACATGAAACTGTATCCTTTATAATAAAACGTACATTAAAGAGTTGCTAAAATTAAAGGAATCTTATTTAGAAGTTCATGTTTTGTAAGTTTTTGTACATTTTACTATCTACAACTTTAATCTAACGTCTTTAAAATAAATAAATCATAAATTCTGTAACGATTAATATAAATTATATACATAATAATTTGAAATAGGCTATCTTATTCAAGTATTTGGAAGTATATTTTTTATACATTTGTGAATATTTTGCTTCGTATATTCGGTTTTCTGTATTCCTTACTTGCAACCTTAAACTTATCTAACATCTTTAAAATAAATATTTATGTTCAAGTATTTGGGAGTTTATTTTTTATGTATTTCTGAATATTTTACTTCGTATATTAGTCGTTTTGTATACTTTGCTTACAGCTTTAATCTTGTTTAACATCTTAAAAATAAATAAATCATAAACTCCATAACGATTAACGTTAATTATACACATAATAATTTAAAAAACGACATTCATGTTCAAGGAATTAAATTTAGTTTATTTTTTTGTATTCACTATTCTATAATTAGTTTAAATTCATAAACGTCATTATGGAACTATAAAATCACAGATAAATTAAAGATAGTTAACTAACTAGAAAGTTTATCTCTAAATGTGGAAATCAATCCTAACATTATAACTTCATTGACTCTATGCACCAGCTATTCTGCCCTGAAGGTTTATCATTATAGTGAACTAAGGGACGTCTCGATTAGGAATTTCTATTCAGTATTTCCGCTCAATGGTCGATAAAATTTAATCAAATTTTAATGAATTTGCTAACAGCGCAGAATACTTATAACCAACAGTTTGATTGACATAAACATGTATCTGTCGTTTGTTTAGAAAGATTAGACATTCCCTATTACCAAAGTACATACTTAAATAGATATATTAATAACTCTTTATTAAAATAAAAGTATATTTTTCCGACCAAAATAGTTGTTTTAGGTATTTTTTAAAGTTTATATGAATAACTTTAATTTTTGGAATAGGAATGCTTTAGAAACTTCAAATAGAAGACGTTCACATGATTAAAAGTATTCAATAAAATTGTGTTGCATATTAGACCACGTGTACCTTGGGTCATTGCAGATATTTGCACTCATTAGAGGAAAAATTATGCATTCTGAATACCTGTTCTACATACCTGTAGCAATAGACAGTACACTGGTAATCATAAATCAAGAAAAAATTATAAATATAGTGATGTCTCTCCCAAAAATAAGTCAGTCCCAATGAAATTGGAATAGGTTGTCAGAAAAGAGTTACCAAGTACATCTGCAATATGTAAATTGGTAGCGCTGCAATGGAATGTCGTCATCTGCAATGAGCATAAAAACTTATGATTGATGGTAATCCTGCGAATGTCGCTGTATTTCTGAAATCAGAAATTGAAAATTGCCAATTTGTAAAAATGACCTCTAGGAATCATTTGTTCAAAGAACTACGGTGAAGATCTCTTGGAAGATAAGAGGCAGAACAAAGTCAGGTAGAAATATCCAGATTGCTAAGTGTGAGTGTCCACCTGTGTTTTATAAATTTTGGCAACAATTTCTAACCAATGTCTTTCCATCTAGAATGTTAAGCAAAGGACAGCCAAATGCTACGACGAGCGCCAATGACCGATACTTATCGTTATGTGAACTAAGGAACAAACGCAACTCCGAGACATCTCAGATCCTTTTTTTTTAATGCTGCCACCGAAGGATTGGCGCTATCGTCTATGTGTGTAGAAGGCTTCAAGAATATGATTACAAACTACTTTCGACATTATGAACACACAGAAATAGAATTTTCATTTGTTGAAGAACTGCTTTGAAGATCTATTGGAAAATAAGAGGCAGAGCAAGGCCAAATAGAATTTTCCAGATGGCTAAATGTGAGAGTCCATTTGTGGTTTATAGATTTTGGCAATAATTTCTAACCACAATTTTCCAATCTAGAAAATTAAACTTTTGTACAAAAGACTGAGGAAATTCCGAAGGGATAGGAATTGAACTTCTTTATAATCTGCTATAATTACTAGATTAAGTTCCAATTGACAGTCATTTTTTTCTAAATTACATTAATATTTTAATTGTAAAAAAAAATCTAAAAGTTTGTGAAACTAGCCTTCCCTATAATTTTTGATTCACGATCACCAGGTTTATATTCCACATTCCAATTCCCTGAACAACCTGCCGCTTTCATGACAAATATGTAGGGAAAAAAATGAGCATACTTTTATGAATTGAATCGTGCCATATATCTGTCAGCTATCAACCGACTTTTTCTTTCTCTTCCACAAATTCCACATTTGACTACTTTCCCCATTACAGCACACACCTTTCTTCTTTTACAATAACATCATAAGTACTTCAATCTTCTATCCCTTACAAATATTGCCAGAAGTTCAGCTTTACCAAAATAGTTTTCCGGCATCCAATAGAAATATTTTTACTCCACTAACTTTTTCTAAAAGCGCTAGAATTCAATGATGTGAAAACAAGATTTTTCCCTCTTATGTCGTCTCTCTGGGTATAACAAAAAAAAGGTAACTTGAAAAAAAAGGTAACGAAAACCGAGGAATAGTAGAAAATATAGCTGCAGGTATTCCGGAATTGCAACGTTATGTGAGAAAGAATTGCTTCATATCGGCGTCTAGCAACTAAGTGCGATTTATTTCATCTCCATGGATTCCATATATCATGCCTTAAGACTCTGGTGCAAAACCTGAAGGAAATGAAATTCCTAGTTCAGAAAGCCAATAATCCTTTCTTGATCTCGTCCAAGGGAATCGGCATGAAATATTTCGATCTAATAAATGAATTTCGTCCAAAGAATGAGAAGCAGTTTCACTATTTCGAGCATTAGGTGTAAGGGGTGAATAGTATAATAGATTCATAAAAATCTATCAAAAGTGGTTGTTTTTGCGAAAGTAGTTAAGTTAACCAAGATAAAAAGCATTTTAAAGAGTGTACGATGCGTATTATATTATTCAGAAACCGCATTACTACCGTAACCCTTTTGCAGCTGTTGTATTTGATCTAAAGAAATTGAAGAGTGTATACTGTATGCAAGATATGGATAGAAATTTAAAATCTTTGATTAAAAACTATAATAATTTGGTCAATGATATAGATTTTTAAAATGTTTTCGAAACTTGCTGAGGAAAATAAATTGAGAAATGTAAGGATTAAACTGTAAAAAGAATAAAGAACGAACTGTAACTGATTTTCCCCTATATTTAAGTCTAAATTTATATAGCATAGTTTGATGGTAGTTATTACTGAGACGAGAAGCAATTTCACCATTTCATTCATTAGGTGAAGAATGTACTAGATTCGTAAAAATAGTCCTAATAATAGTTTTTCAATAAAAATATTTTTTTGTGCTTTTCTTTTTTTGTGAAAGTGTTAAGTTAACTAAAAGGTAAGTCGAAGATCCTTCGAGTATTTTATAAAATGTAAAAACTGCATTACACTCGTAACTGTCGTATTTGATTCGAAAAACTGAAGAACATAAATTGTATGCAAGATGGATAATCTACATCATTAACAAAAAATATAATTATTTTGCTTATGATATACTTATATTTAAAAAATGCTTCTAAAACCTGCGGAAGAAAAGAAACAGTAAAATGTTGAGAATTAAAATGGAAAATGTATGAAAGTAACCGATTTTCCTGATATTTCCGTAATATACATATCATGGTTTGATGCATGTTATTAGAGTGATGAAGATTACAATCCACTCAATTATCAAGTGTAAAAGCAAATATAATTACGAAATATTCAAGTTTTAAAAAGTAAAATATTGTAATATAGTCTTCAGCTATTGAATTTGCATAAATAGCATATATTTTTAATTACAGGTGATTAATGTAAAGCAATTGCAATCAATGAACTTACAAGTGAATGCAAGGTGTTCCTTATTAGTCGCATTTAATATAGATTTTGAATTTACTTGTCTTTTACTTTTTATTTTTAAATTTACTTGCTTTTCTTTAATACTTTTAAATACTATGCACATTCCACGGCTCTAATATTGACATAAAATTTTTTCGAAGAACCATGATAAAATGTTTCAAAATATCAGATTGTTTACAAAGTTCTGCAACACTTCAACATTTGTGAATTTTTATTTTGTGGTTCTGTTTATTCTTGTTCTTAGTTTAAACTTTTATCATTAAACTCTAAATGCCTTTGGATTAAACTGAGCTTCATGATTTGATTCGTTACTGTTTTAAACGAGATCTTTCCACAAGGAATGCTGCAAAGGTGTTGTGAATTTTATAAACCACCTAAAGAGTCATGTTCTAAGATTGAACTAAAATACAATAAGTAATGGTTGCAGTTTGTTATTTGAGTTGAATTTCAGTTTTATATGAAAACCAAGCATATCTACGATAAATGGTTTTATTTTAATTTTGATGTAATTGAACTTAAAAGTATAGTCGAAAACATTTTTTTTTTTTGACATTTAAATGTATGGGCACGTTTAAAAAGGAAAATAAAATATTTTTCAAAACTGATCAATTTAAGTTAATTTTTAAAATGTAATTCCGAAAATTTGCTTTTGAAAGTTAAAGTTTATCAGCCTTTGATAAAACAAAACTTTCGGAAACTTCATTGGAGTATCTTTAATCAAATACATCTTAACATTTGCCCCATCAGGTTATTATTTAATAAATCTATATTATTTAATATTTTTCAAAATTAAGATATCAAATTTTATGAATCCGTCACAGCCATTTTTAGTATTCTATAAAATTCAAATTTACACCATTCCATTCAGTTCTGGTTCGTGAACTATTTACTAATTAGGACCATTGAAGCATATTTCATATTGAATGTTCAAACCACATTAATATCTCGAATGCAAAGCTGAGGAACATTTCTAGACTCAAAAGAATAGAATAAAGCATCGTGTTAAAACCACTGACTATGTATTTGCAATGTTTTCAAACTGGATGAAAGGAAATAGATTTCAAAAATATCCAGGTATGTCCTCATCACGAGAAAATATTTATTCATTAATTTAATAAATTCATTCCCCACGTGCAAGAATGGTTTATTGATTATGTAGATAGTTTAAATTTAAATATTTAAAGACATTTGTATAAAACTGTTACAACCATATAGATAACAATTTCATTTTACCTTGATTAGGAGAAAATGTAATAATATATATATATATATATATATAATGTTTAATTTACAAAAAAAAAGAATTGAATCATGAAAATTTTATATGTCTACATCTTACTTACCGAACCGAGTAGCTCATTAATCAAGTAATTCATAATTTCAGAAGGGGTTTTAACTTACATAAACTGAAGTTTGTTAACTATTAAATTATATCACATTATTCAATTCTGATATTCCCAAAGATCTTGTTTACTTTTATTGGTTCTGTGCACTATAACAATTTATCTGCTTTTCTCGGACTAAAAAAGACGAACTTGTTCAACGTTCCTCCCATATGCTCCTGCCAAAGAATAGGGTATCTCTCCTGATACTATTCTTTGGGTACATATATGTATTTATTAGGGTACATATAGGGTATCAGTACACCTAGAAAGTCATGGATTTCTATATTGAACAAAATTTGTCATGATCTAACTATTATTTTTTTAAAAATTGCAGATTTAGGTAACTGAAAAATCTTAATTTTAAAAATGGAATCCCCCTAATTTCATAGCGTTCTGAATATCTGAATTTGTAACAAAATATCCAATCTTAATCGTATTTTATTAAAATATAAAATGTTTCAATTGTGTTCTTTAAAATAATTAAGGAAAGAACATCCTTTCTAGAGCGAATAATCTTTTAAACTTCAGTGATTTCAGAATCT
>NC_092205.1:66186177-66216136 GCF_043381705.1 Parasteatoda tepidariorum | reverse complement strand
ATATATATAAAATATTAAATTTAATGATAACTCACTATAACTTTTTATTCTTAACAAGTGATAGTATACGTATAAATGAACGGCGAGCTAGACAGTTATTGTGCTTTGTAAAAAGTTTTAATGTGCTTGAACACCAAAAATGGTGGCAGCTACTTTACACCAAGGTGGTGTTTCACTACACTAAAACAAAGATGATTCCAGGTGTAGTGAAGCACCAAAAATGTTTTTTTTCATTACTTGGTGTAAAGTAGCTGCCACCATGTTTGTTATTCAGTAGTATTAAAATTTGTAATTGCAATGATATGATAAATATATAGTGATCTGATAAATATAAGAATCAAAAGAAGTTACTATCATGATGAAAGTAAGAATTATAAATTTAGGATACATATATACAATATATCTTAAAATAACATTGGTTTGTCACTCAACCATATATTTTGCTCATACAGAATATGAATATGATACCAAACAAAACCGAAGTGAATTGAAGTTCACCATTTAAAAATTAAATCATGCAAATGACCGATTTATTCAAATCTTATGAGATCAAAACTAGAAACATAAATGTATATTGTAATTGTTTATATTAATAATTTGTGAAATCAACCCAACAAGAAGATTGAAATTACTTGGTAAATAATCGACCATAATCAATATTTTCTATCACTACGGAAAGAGAATTGAAACTTACTTTGTATAAAATGATCTATGATGAATTTGCAAATTAAATCGAACTAGTAGTGAACTCCAAATAAACAAATCACCATCTTGTCAATTTTTTTGAAATTACACAGTTCCTTTCATTAAAGTTTCTAATAATTGTCTCATTTGTTATACGTTTAAAGCATACCTTACCATCTTTGTCCTGAAGAATTTAGTTATATTGATTAAATATACACTAACTTCAGCGAAATTTAGGGATCTCTAAAAAATACTGTTGCAGGCTTTATCAATTATTAGTGTTAAAATTTAATTACACACATCGAAGTAAGTAGGAACACTCAATTTTGTATTAACTGGAAATTAAATAATCATTCACATGATATTTATTCCTTTTCCACTCCCAATTTGCAGAGGTATAACATCGCAGTTTTTACAAAGTAGGGAAGAGGAGATTTTACTATAACTATAAATTAAAATAAAATATCGATAGAATATAAATAGACGCTACTCGCACTGGTTAGTTCTCAAAAAAGAAAAAAAAAACACAAAGCACCTTAACGAAGACAAGATTTAATTTTCTCGTATATAGTAAGCTACTATGCATAAAGTGTGCATGTAGTCATTTCGAGCTAATATACAATTTATTTTTTTATGTTCTATTGTTCTGGGAAAAAAACGCAATTTTATGTTGTACGTAAAAAAATTATATAGCTAATAATGTTTAAAATCTTTCCTTTTTATGATGATTGATTCTATGAAGAATACGATCTTCATAGAGCCACAGTCTTTATTCACCTATTTTCAGTATTTGATCGCAATTTTTCGTGCTCATTCCTTACATTTGGGGAAAATATCTAATCTTTCATTTCTGGTTGGTCTTTTCGCCCATATAAATTCTACCAAAAAAATACTAATCAGCACAGGGTCTCTTTATAAAATTGACTTTTTTCGAAAGTTTGCAACTATGCTATAATTGACGCGGTTAAAAGATTCTGATTTCACATCGACAATACATTTCAAACTGTTTCAAAACAGGCATAAACTGCGTATTTTTCATATTCATATTCATGTAACATATTCATAAACTGCGTAATTTTTCAAATTGGAATTTGAAAAATTACGTAATTTATTAATTGGAATTGAAAAAAGAAAATTTCTCAAGCCAAACTCCCGAGTAACATTTTCATAAATTACGTGATTTTTCAAATTTGAGTAATATTTACTAAATCGTTTTTCTTGAAAACTAGATAAATTAACTTGGGAAAAAATAATATGAGTAAAGCTTTTTATCAAAATCTAATATTTGATATAACTGATAAATTATAAGTTTAGATAAAATATGTTTAGAAGCAAAACAACTTTCTATATTTCTTTTTATAATTTATTCACTGGTATCTGTCAACATAAATGATGCTTTCCATGACTAAAAGAGCTTATAAATATTAAAATAAAACTTTAAAACGTAATTATGGTACATTTAAATCTAATTTAGGATGCGTTTCAGTTGAAATTTTTAAAGATAATATTTGCCTTCATTTCATTGACATACAATTAATAATTAATACAAATGTGTTCCTTTTAAGGTAATTAGATTCTCGTTATTGGTTAAAAACATGTTTAAATTTGGACATTGAAAGCATAACTTGAACGATAATGACAAGTTTTAAAAGCGAAATCTAAACTGTAATAAATTATTAAATATTTCAGATATGAGGTATTTTAAATAAATTAAAGGAATTCGTTGTTAAGTATGTCGGAGAAGGAACTGCAAAATATTGATTAATTTTAGAACTAGAGAAAGTGTAATTCATGAATAAATAAAAAGGAGTTAGTGAGGTTGTTGGGAAAATGAACGTCGTACTTTATCAGCAACTTTACTAATCGCCCTAGAATTATATACAGTTTTATAAGTTTAGCATATACTCTTAATTTTTAAATTAATAAAAGACTTTTATCTATGACATGTGGTTTTGAGTAAGTCTTTTAAAAAATGATGAAGTTTTGTTGCAAATCATTCACCTTTTGTTGCAAATCATTCTCATACTAAAAAAAAAGTATGGTCATAACTACCTCACTTTAGTGACTTATCATGTTTCTGCTTCTATGGGAATAGCAAAAAGATTGGCAATTATTACTGAAGAGCTTTGGTTTTAGTATATGTTAAAGATTAGTTAGCTATATACAATTTCCTTACTTAATTATCAGTCCAAAATTTCATAAAATTTCTATTAAATTTATAACAAAAATTTGAAAATTTATAACAAAAATTAGAAAATTCAATGTCTCACACTTACCTAACTAAAAAAAAAATTACACAATTTACTCTAACTACTTAATTTATTAACAATATTATTAAAGAAGGCTTTTCTTGGATTATCACTAATAATCAAATTATGTTAGAATTTATTATACAAAATAAAATCAATTCTATTACGATTTTTGGTTTCCAGGATCTCTTCAATAGCATTTCCCTTTATAAACTAAAGCATGTTCTTTTGGCTCATTACTATGATTTTAAAAATGTCCATAATTGCGACTTCTGTTATTTGGAAATTCTAATTGACTTTTGTCTACTTAATATTGTATTTTTTAATAATTATCTTTACAATGGAAAATACATTTTTATTCAAAATTAATGGAATACCACAAGGATGTAATTTTTCATCTTTCTTAGCTTATTTATTTTTACACTATTATGAAAAAAATATGCTCTTAATATTAAATTTCTTTTATATTTATTGATGATCTAATTATCTTTAATTTTCAAGATCATAAAATTCTATTAAATAATATTTACCCCTAGGAATTAATGTTGCTTCGTAAAAATAAATTGATTTCAATTTTTTGGATTTGGTTATTAAAAAAATATATGCTTTGTTATTTATATGATAAAAGAAATGATTTCAATTTTAAAGTAAATAAACTAATTACTTGAAATTCTAATATTTCTAAAAACATCTACTTAAATCCTATTTTTAATCTATTGAATACGATTAAAAGAATATGTAGTAATGTTTATTCAAACAAAATACAAATAGATAAACAAGAGTTTTCAAAATTTGATACAAAAATATTGGATACCCAAGTACAGTAACTAAATTTTATCTAAAATCACGGAGTTAATTGTATGTTATTACTGATAAATTGACTAAAAACAAATTTATTAAACAATATTTCTACAATGTGCAAATCCAATTCGGGGTATGCCGTGACTGAAAATCGATGCAAAACGAGCAAATCATGCGTTTCGTTTTCTCTCTCTTTTTTTAATAAATGTTAATTTTCAAAAGTCATTAAAATTGTACAATTAAATATCAACTTTACTTTATGGATTGCGTTTTGGGTTTTCGTATGTTTTTCCTTAGACTTTAATTTCTGATTTTTTTGTGAGGTATATGATTTTACTTAATGTGTTCAATTTTATTTCTATTTTTTAAGTGCTTTATTGCATACATGTAACTTGCTATGGCAATATTGATACAAAATTCGAAACCACTACTTTTCTCCGTATATAATAATCGTGTGAACTGATATATATTTCAGAAATAACAATTGTCTTGACTTCAGTACTTAAATAATAAAATGATTAAAATTTAATGGACCATGAGATAATTGGAAAACTTGCTCGTTTTAAATTCATGACGTCGATTTGACATGTGGTTACAAGTTTTATTATTATAAGCCTAATAAAAGACTTCGGTAATTTGTAATGAGCTGAATTTTCCAAACACCCCATGACATATGCGTAATTATTATTCAACTGATTATTCAACAAATAGCGTAATACATTTGTAATGTTATAAAATGGATATACTACATTTTCGTGCAACATTTCAATATTATAAATCTAACTGTAAATAAAAACGTCAAACTGTAACTATTTCATTTCAATCGCAAGTTGAATACCAACTCAATAATAAATATTTCAGCAATTCAGATAACAAATCAAGTAAATATTCGCATTTCAGTTTTCCAATAAACTTCTCGTTGTATGCTGGGAATATTTGCTTGCAGTTGTAGAATGTACTTAAGAGGTTAGATTTTAGAAGCCTCATAATTTTCGAGAACGCCGCCTGCGTTATCGAGTTCCGTGGTTGTTAACATTCGCGTCCTCATCCACAAACCGAGGGTGGACTGCTAGTGTATTGATTAGGGAAGAGTTAAAATGGGGTTTCAGCTACAAAATGACCTCTTGAGGGTAGTTTAAGAGATAAAATCGCAGTCAATTTTCTTCAAATTTGAAAAGATACTTATCTTATTTCAAAATGTATGAAAATGATTTCCCAGCTAGAATGTGCAGTACGTATATATATTATCGATACACTGTGGAAAAAAAACGTAACATTTTATAGCATTGAAAGACATAATGAGAACATTTGGTTTTACTTTGAAAAAAAAATATGTATTAAAAAATGCCAGACTAATCCTTAATAATAAAAAAACACTAAAGAGAATGTTTTTTGAATGATAAATTTATAAAATGCTTAGAAATATACATAACGGTAACAAACCCAACGAGCTACCTTTCCTCTTTTTATTTGTAGCTTTATTTAACGTTTCCTTAAAAAAATTAAATAAATCACTTTTCCTTTTTTTAGCACGTTTACTAATTATTAGTTAAGTAAAACAGACAGTATTAAGTACAATTAGCATCCATGCAATTTATTAAGTTAGTTACAATTAGGATCCATACAACTGCAAGTTTTTGCAGAGGATGTTTGAATTATTAGAGGAATACAATGTATAATTATTAAAGATGGATGTTGTATATAGATGGACATAATGAGGGGATATATATTTTGCATAAAAATATTATTAATACATTCAATTTTACCAGTAGGAATTTGTAGATTAAAATAGTCTCAAAATGGTTTAAAATACTTAAAAGAAGTTAGATAAAAATGTTTTGTAAATAGTTAATGGAGAGAAGAAAAATGACCAATACGCATGCTTTTGGAAATTAAATTGTATGTATAAACGTTAAAGATAATCTGATAAAAACAGAGAAAATCTGCCCCTTATATAGTTATAGCATATTATGATTCTCATTTCGTTTAATATGCTTTGGGTACACCATCTAATTCACAATGCTGCAGATTGGCAACTACAATTTTAGTGACTTCAGAACTGCATTTGATAGCTCATTTTCTATGAAGAAAAAAATGCAATTTCTTACACGTGTTTCTTTTAAATAGAAACATACATTTAATAACTTCCATACTTTTAAGTAGGAGTTTTAAAATAAATATATTCTTTTAGTTACCAAAAAGAAAGAAAAAACAATTATGAGTGTTAATTGGCTACTTGCACTCTAAGAAATAGAAGATAACGGATACCAACACATGTGATCTATGACGTCGGCGCCAGCTTATCGTTTATAATTAAAATGGCGTGTTTGAGTTGAGCTAACTTGACTTGGCTTACTGGAAATAGAATAAAAAACAGTTGCTACCGTAAAGAAATGCCAAGTTTTAACAAACATTCAAGATCAAGATACTCACACTTCGTCTCTTACGAGTATCCTATTAAAGTGCAATATGACATCACACTAAATTCAAAGTAAAGTATGTCAAAAACTCGTATGTTATCAGCATTTGTTCGACAATTTCATGCCGGAGTAGCAATTGGAAATTTTTATACAGGATCTCTTAAAGATAAATATTTTTTATTCATTGGCATAATATGACATATTCCAGATTTAGAAGCATATTTATAAATTGCTTTTAATTAATACATTAATTAATTTCATACGCATGCGCAAAGTGACATGAGTGGAAATATTATTCTTAATTTAAAAAGAGGACTTACAAGGAAACTTATCTAGAATAACTACGGTACTGTACGGCAAAGTTTCTCTTTTTTTTCTTTTTTGTAAAAAAAGAAAAACATATTTTTGGTTTTTAGAATATAGGTTATTTAAAACAATTATTTGGTAGTTTTTCCATTCATACAGTAATTAATGGTTTGCCTGACATTCTGATTTTCAATATTATTTTTCTTATTACCTCACATTTAATAAAAAATACGAAACTGAAAAATAAATGTAACTGTTTAAAGGATTGTATACCATGTTCTAAGGTCTCAAGATGCAATTACTAAATTTTATAACATTTTCCAAATTTTATTACTTATTATAAAACCATATTTTATTGTTAATTATACCGAAATTATTATAAAAACGTTTAGATAAAGATTACCGAAATTTTTAATTTTCTTTTAGAGCCAGAAACACTGTAAATTATGCCATATTCTTATAATACCGTACTTTTCTCAGTTTGTATTGCAGCTAAAATCCAGAGCTATTCTGTTTAAACTAGTGTCCAGCTGTAGATACCTACACCTGCAAGTTCCTAACATATGCAAGGAAAACATGCAAGTTAAAATAAGCCACTACACATGCAAGTACACAATGCAAAATATGTTAGTTGTTGTTAAAGCTCTTTTAGTTATTTAGGTTCGAAAATTTTATCAAGTGGTACAAGTTGAAACGTGAAACTTAGTATCTACTTTGAATCAAAATGAAATACTGCTCGGTAAGAGGGCTGTTTTATATTAGAGAAAAATAACTATGTGTTTTTAGAAGTGCGTTTCTCTAACATTTTGATCCTAAACGCTATTATTATCACAGTAACAATTCAAACGTGAACTTTAAATTAACACTGAATATTACTAGAGCTATTTATATAAGTCTAAAATAGCTATGCGTAAATATTAGTTAGTTGAGCGTATTTTTTATATGTTAAACATAAGTCCGTTTAAAACGAGGGTTGCTATTTATATTTCTGGCCTAATAATGAAAAAACAAATATGTAGGATCGAAATTGGTTTTATTGTTTTTCAAAATATTCTCCATGATGATCAATACACTTTTGCATGCGTTTGAACCAATTTTCAAAGCACTTTTTCCAGTCCGATTGAGGTAACTCCAAAACATGCGTTTTGAATGCATCAACCGCTTCTTCGGTGATCGAAAATCGTTGTCCACGTAATTTAATTTTGATGTGTGGGAATAAGAAGAAGTCATTGGGGGCCAAATCAGGACTGTACGGCGGATGACTTATCAGTTCGATCTTTCGCTCCGTCAGAAAGGCATTTGTTTGAGTCGATGAGTAAAAGCTCGCATTGTCATGATGAAGAATGATTCGCCTGTTCTTCTGCTTTTTTCGAATTTCTCCGATGACTTCTGGCAAACAAATGGTCGTGTACCATTCAGAATTGACCGTCCTGCATTTCTCTAACGCCACTGTTGCCACATGACCGTTAATGCCAAAGAAACAGGCAATCATTCGTTTCGATGTGCTTCCTCCTCGAACAACTTTTGTTGGTTTTGCCTCGCCTTGGAAGACCCATACAGTTGATTGCTGTTTTGTTTCCGGCTCATATGCATAGATCCATGATTCGTCACCTGTGTAGATGTTATACACAGCCTTTGATGTACCTTGAACGTATTTTTCCAACATTTCCTTGCACCAATCGACACGAGCCTTTTTTTGAGCGTTTGTCAGATTATGCGGGATCCAACGCGAACAAATTTTTTTTACGCTCAAATGTTCATGCAATATTTTATTGATGCTAGTCATACTAATGTCCAAAGACGCCTCTATCTCACGGTATGTCACATGACGATCTTGCTTTATCAGTTCACGCACAGCATCGATCTTTTCTGGCACAACAACGGATTTTGGACGACCTGCACGGGATTCGTCCTGGATCGAACATCGACCACGATTAAATTCGTTATACCAATTTTTTACAGTGCTGTAGGATAGCGCTTTATCGCTGAATAAAGAATTAAGTTCATCGAAGTACTCTTGTTTGACAATCCACGTCGAAAGTTATGAAAAATAATGGCACGAAAATGTTCACGATTCAATTCCATTTTTTGAAAGAGAAGAACTTTTCAATTTACTGTCAACAACACAAATAAAGCTATAATGGTAAATCTTCTAATGAATTTATGTTTAAAAATGTCAAACTTTCGATTAAAATCGTCTGCGGTCGACTAGCAACACTTACTGTTGCCAAGGCCGGAAATATAAATAGCAACCCTCGTACCAGTACAAATTCAAACATGATATTTAATATCTGCTTGGACTGAAAATGAAATATTCCTAGGGCATTATGGCAATTTTAATGAAAAGTTAGATACCAAAAACAACCCAAACCTAAGTTCTAAAGATATGTATGTTAGCAAAAGCAGCATTTCATCAGGGGACACACTGTCTGCTAACACGCAGGAGCCTTTAGTTTTACACAAGTATAAAATAGTTACGCAATTTCATCAGTTAGTTGTGCATACATCTAAAATTTCATTCCTAAATAATTTAAATTATTTTTAGAGTGCTTAAGCAATCGGTATTCATAAGCGAATAACACATATCCTGCAAAAAAAGTTTCTTGACTATGGAACGACAATATTTTTTGATAAAAAATTTGCATTTCTCATGGTTTTAAAAACTCTCAATTCTTTCTCTTCATTACTAACATGTAATTACTACTAATAAAAACGGCATATAATTTAAATTTCTGAGTATTTTTCCGACTATTTTCTAAATTAATAAACATTTTGATGAAAATTTAAAGAAAATGTTATGCTAATTGAGATATTAAATGCGCAAAAGATAATTCATAATAGTTTCATGAAAACAATTTAAATATCTTATCCTTGCTTGAATTACTAGCTCACAAAATACATTTCAGGAAACAAGTCTTTTATGGCATAATTGTTTTCTGAACTGTTAAGATGAACAAAAAATTTAATCAAGAACGGTGATGACAGAGTAACAAAATTGCCTCGAGAAAGGGTTATTAATTATCGATCGACCATAATTTACTGCAGCTCTTTTACTGCATATTTAATTTACGTTTTTTGCCAGAATTATCCGATAATTAAGTTAAAGAAGAAATCAGAAGATTCGAATATGTTGACAACTTAAAAACATGTTCCAAGTTTTTTTCCTGCTCTGTTTCATCGAAATGATAATGAAAAATATCGAGTTCCAATTACTGAATCTACCAATACCTCTGATTCTTATTATTGAAAGGTGCAAAGGTTATAACATTGCTTTATTTTAGATAAATCAATATAATAATGCTTGCACCATTTGTTTAGAGCAATATTTTGTTGATGACTAGAAATTTGAATTTACTTAAAACATTTATATCATACGTGTTCCTTAAAATGTTTTAATTTAGATTAATATTCTGTTAATTAAATTAATATTTAATCCAATTATAAGTTGTATATGCCGTAGATTTATTTAAGGCATACACAACTATATAATTATTATTTTATTGTATANTTTTATGAGTACTTTATTTTTCACAGAAGGCATTATCTTTTTTATTTTATGTTAGAAAAAATACTTTATGATGAAACACTCATGTCAAGGGAAGAGGCTAGTATCTTTCATGGTTTCAAAAATCATTTCTCTCCATTTCTCCATTCATTGTAGAGAAATATTTTATCAAATCAGTATTTCTTGTTTTGGTATTGATATAAAGCAGGAATTTTCTCATATATATATATATGTATATCATATATAAGAAATATATATATATATTTTTTATATATGATATATATATATATATATATATATGATAAACAGCTACGCTGTAAAAAAAGTTAAGTAACAAATTGCTCCAGTATTAAGCCGCTTATTTCAGCGAAACAATATTGAGCAGAATATTATATATTATACCAGATCAATATATTATTCCAGTAGGGCAGGAAAATATGATATTTTAAGAAAATGATGTTGAAAAAAGAATTTGAAAGAAGACTGATTCAATGCTACGATTGCAGATCCTATGGTTACTTACAGCCTAATGTTCCTAGTTAAAGGAAAATACAGAAATTGTGACATCTTTACACGATTCAAAGCCTTTCCTTAGGATGTAATGGCACCATATAGATGTTCTGGCTTGGTGAAACGTATTAAGATACTGATATTACGAGATACTGCAGCCACGTTGGATTTAGTCTCTCAGATATGGGTGAAACCAGAGACAAATTTACGCAGGGGAATGCGTGTGGATAAAAACTCCTATAGAGAATGAATCACTTTGTTTCCCTTTATCTGAACTTGATTTTTACAGTAATTTAAGAAATGTGGTTACTGTGGGAGTAGTATTAGAGGATTCTCTTGATCACAGATATTATTTATTGGGAAACAAAATTGTGACATTATTGAATACAGTTAAAATGCCCTAATCACCAAATGTTTTACGACTAGCCAATTCAAGTGGAAAAAAAACTTTACGAAACTAGTGGAAAAGATAATTTTTCGGAAGCTAAAGTAACAGGAATTAATTATAAAGATTGCTAGACATTTCTGCAGAAAGAAAGATGAAAATTTATCAAAATGTATACAACTGGATAATTTAGAGAAAAAGCTCTAACTGTGCAATTTTTGGGCGATATTTCGATTCTATATATATATATGAAGTTCCAGTCAGCAAAGTGTCCTTGATCTAGTCATCGTTCGTCATGGTGGAAATATTAAGGCGAAATGTATAAATAGGAATTTGATCTACAAATGTGAAAAGTGTAATTCGAAAATACATGGAAGGATAAAAAGTGCAGTCAAGGCAAAAACTTTTAGTTTACTGAACATTCCTTCAAGCTCCTCGTGACGCTTGTAGGAAAATTTATTGGAGACATTTTTTTCTTGTCGTATACCTGTTTAAGTAGTGGGGGTGCGATAGTTCCCGTTTTTCAGTGGCGCCATCTATGGCCAGGAATTCGACTTCTGCCACGCCATTCACACAACCCGTTTATAGGGCGCGCCACATTCACACACAAAGGAGAAAGGACATAGAACACACAGAGAAAGAAACGTCCATGCCTTGCCCGGGATTCGAATCCAATACCTTTCTGATGCAAGGACAGTTCCCTGTTCCCAACACAGGCCGGTAGGCATTGGAGAAAATGCAAACTTTATAAAAGATACATTGAGAAAATCTGGTCTTGAAACGGGTAAAAAAATTATAAGAAGCCCAGCAGATCACGTTGAATTTGTAATTGTAGGAACAAAGAAAAAAAAAACTTTATAGGTGTCAGAATGGTTATGAACAATCATTCACATGAAGAAATATATATGTTTTTCAGAAAAAAGATGATCTGAGGGGTAGTCAAAACAGAAGCCAATGTGAAAGAGCTTGGAGATTGTCGCCAAAATTCCAAAGTAGAAACTTTTTTGTAGACGACATGGATGTAATTAGACGAGCAATATAGTAAAAGAGAAAGAAAGATGTCAGGCATTTTCTTAGCGAAACCATAATCAGTTCAAATATAACTAAAGAAGTCCTACTAGATAATTTTTGATCACAGAACTGCAAAAAGTCATTTGTGATTCATTCAGATGTAGAAAGGAAAGCTAATACTTCGAGTAGACTTCTTAAAACATAAAAGTATTTGTAATATCTACTTAAGTTTATTGATTAATTTTTTTTTAAACGAAAAAGGTTTCCTTAATATTACGGAAAAGTATAATGAGGTCTTTTTACTTTTGTGATTAAAATTTTATGACTGTGGGTTCAAGAATTTTTTAAAATTTTCTTAAAGATGAATCATATCTTACTGCTATAATAAATTTTAGTGTATCTGAGTAACAAAGATGGTAGCGGTTACTTCACACCAAGTAGTACGGATTGTTGACTGAATGTAAACAATAGCAAACTTCCTAAAACAGGAAGGAATTTAAATAACTTCCGGTGGATCCCTCCTCGTAAGTTATGCTTACGATATGTGAACAGGCTTGGTAATCTAGAAAGTTATATTTTTGCGATTTTGTATCAAATTTACTCGAAATTTTACCATTCATTTGAGTTCTCGGTAATTTATAAATTCTAACAAGTCACGAGCTGAAAATAAATCTAAGAAAAATAATATCACAACATTAATAAAGTTTTAGGTTTGCCGAATTTTGAGTGTTATCCCTTATTTGGCTATAATTGTTCAAATTATCACCGGTTGTTATTTTTTGGGTGGCATCATAGCGTGCTTGCGTGGTCTTCCAAATACATTTGTTATTTTTTTCATTGAAAGTTAAATTGGAAAAACTAGTAATATTGCGAGCTCTACAAGTCGAATAATATTGAATGGGGCGCTTCTCCAAGCTTATGCGTAAGACTCAATCGAAAGTAGTAACTGTGATGCCACAATTGGCATTACATATTTATTTCCTACCTTTTAAAATNATCCTTTCGTACCGCGCATTGACTCGCGTTTGCTTTGATGCCTTTCATTTCTTGTGGTGCCTCTCATTTTTAAAGGCACATTAGTTATGTGCCTCTAACGCGAGAAAATAAAGGGTACATTTAGCTTGTGCCTTTTATTTATGAGGTACAGTTTTTAGAGTGTAACAAGTCACGAGCTGAAAATAAATCTAAGAAAAAGAATATCACAACATTAATAAAGTTTAGGTTTGCCGAGTTTTGAGTGTTATCCCTTATTTAGCTATAATTGTTCAAATTATCACCGGTTGTTATTTTTTGGGTGGCATCATAGCATGCTTGCGTGGTCTTCCAAATACATTTATTATTTATTTCATTGAAAGTTTAATTGAAAAAACTAGTAATATTGCGAACACTACAAGTATAATAATATTGAATGGCACGCTTTTCCAAGCTTATGCGTAAAACTCAATCGAAAATAGTAACCCGGAATTATTCTTACGGCAAATTTTAACCAATAGCTTCATCTGTGATTGGCTTTATACGGTGAACCATCCATGCATTTTTGATGTGACCACTTGGTTCTTGTAGTGAAACACCTGGATCGAAGTGATATATAGAAAGTCTTACTACGCAAAAGTAAATTTGTCACCCATTTTTTGTTGAGAAACACTAAGATATTTTACAGATTATAGCCAACTCATGGTCAAAAAAATCTGTACCAATCAAGCAATTTTCCATATGAATTTCTGCGTTTAGTGTCTAACTGATTATTTTTATTTCCCTTATCGCTTGAATTTTAAATTATTTAGCATTTAAAATACTCATCCTGAAAGTTTAATTTCAAACAAAATAATCACGTGGTCTCAATAGCTTTAGGTATACAAAATCAGTCCCGTTACCTTCCCTTACCATCCACTTGATTTTACCTAACATAACGGGAAAAAAATCAACAATTATTGAAGAGTACTCAATAAGATCCGTTTTCGATTTAATATTGCTTAAGTTAGTAAACATTACTGGTATTAACTTTTAAATAAATAGGAGGAAAAAGTGACTGCAATTTAATTCGTGTCTCATGCTAAACCCATGCAAAATATTCGCAGTTACAAATTTTCTCCCTCACCGACTTTTTGAAAGTTTTGAATAAAATTCAATGTCTGGGGCAGAAACTGCTATTTTCCTCCTCTGCCTAATTTTAAGACCACCATCATAGTGAATCAACTCTAAAATGTAATTTATAAAAAAGATTTTTAATCTTAATTAAAGTGCACACTTTCGAATGCACTTTAATTTGTGCCTCATGCTAAATCTATGCGAAATATTCATATTTCAAAATTTTCTCCATCAACGATTTTTTAAAAGTTTTAAACAATTTTAAAGATCCGGGGCAGAAACTGCCATTTTCATCCATTGTCCATTTTTAGAACACCAGCAAAACGAATCAACTCTCAACTGTAATTGAGAAAAAAGTACCTGAAAATCATGAAATGTTTTATAGAGATAAATATAGTTTTAAAGAAAATCCTTATATTAATTGCAATTATTTTTCGAGAAATGACATTCAAATGTTTATTAAATCATAATCATTTCATGTATTTAACTCACACATTTTTCTGTCCTCACACTTTAAGAAAACTACGTTTTTTAACTAAGTTGATTAAATTATTTTAAGGCGAATTGCTCCGTAAAATCATGCCATACATTTTGCATCTGTGGCTCAATTGTTTTCCAGAAATTGTTTTCAAATGTAGAATTCTTCAGATGAAATTATAATTTAATTTTAACATTGTAAGTAGAACTTGTTATGATTCGTATAAAAATTTTATTGGGGAGTTTGGATATTTGTTTAAATAGATGCCTTAAAATTTAGATTGAAAATGCAATTTAAAAATTGAGTTTTTAATAATTTATTTTTGAAAACCTCAATTAAATTCTTAACGAAAAAATAAGAATGTAAACAATAAACAGTTATTTTCTTTTATTCTTTAACGAAGCAGTGAATTATTGAATTAACAAATCACTCTATCTACACGGTGAGCTTGTAAGTCTGAAGATAATAACTGAATATGTGATTCTTTGTTTGATAAATAGTTATTGGGTAATTGTTGTCGTAGGGTACTATTTACATTATTATTAAAGATTGAATATTGATTAGTAAAGATATTGATTCCTATTTAAATTCCGATCGTTAAATTACTTTTTATTGAAAACAATTTAGTCTTAAATTACCAAACAAGTGCCAATGCTATGTATATAGTACGTACCTTGCCTAACACTTACTAAATAAGATACAAGATGGGGGATTAAACCACTTTAATATTCAGTTTCACTAATTTATGGAAACGCATATATTTGGAGAAAACTTGAAACGCGATTTATTATAGAACGATGAAATCCATGATCGAAATTGCTCTTCGTATGCTATCAAGCTAACTCAAGTTTCCTTTATGTCAGTGCGTAGTCTAATAAAGTATTTTTTTTTAAATTAAATTTACTTTTACCACTATGACAAAGTTTAACACTTTGCAAATAGCATTTACTTTTGTTATTAACAGCTTACAAGAAAATTGTTCTTAAATGCAAATAGTAAAAAGAGTTATAGTAAAAAGATGTGAAAAACAATATTAATGAGAATTCAAAACACATATTTTGATTTCAGAAAGTGCTTGCAGTTACTGTTTTCCTATTTGGATTTTAAATTCCACAAACCCCGTGATTAAAATAACGTTTTAATAAATACGGAGAAATGTGGATAAAGCAAAAAAATATTTTAGCAATATGGAATTGTTAGTTCAGATTTCTCCGTATTCATATCGCAATTTTCTATGCTTTATACAGTACATAATAAAACTGACATAACGCATACATTTGCTCTGATGATTGTATTTGTTCTTAATAAATAATAATTTTAAATGCTTAGCAGGGCTGACCTCAAATATGTTAATGAATGCTAAACAAATATAAGGGTACTGATTTAAATACAAAAATGTAATTTCGCTATCTAAGACTACCTTTTATCTTCAAATTTAGATTTTCAACCATAAAAGTGCGATATTAGCTGCAGCTAGGATGAAATAGTACCAATATTATACTTTTATAAGTGTAGTTAGAGTTTTGACCCCTTAACTTCATGGAATGTTGATTTCATTTCTTGAGTATTGCAATTTTCAGGTCAATTTGAATTCGGCCAACAAATTTTCAATTCGATCTAATGATTCTTAAAATATAAAATACAGACGATTTTTCTCTCTTCTTTTTCATTCTACTTTTTTTAAATAAATCTTAAATATTGTAATTTGTAACTGTTACTGATTATGTAACTAAAATAAAAGGTAAAAAGTTTTTATTAATGATAAATTTGTAGAAATCCAGGAGAAAATTAACATAATATTCTTCCACTTTTAAAGAATTTAAAAGTAAAGTATTTTTTATATTTTTATTTTTGGTGATATAAGACGTGTAGTTCTTAAAGGCCTTCACAAAAGCATTATGAACATCGTTAAAGTTTCCTCCAATAATCCTGTTTAATTGCTGAATATTAAATAGTCATTTAACATGAAGGAATCCTGATAACGCACCATTTAATACTTATGAGATCTTCAAAACCTCGCTTACAAGAACGTACTATACCATTTTAAAGTGGAAAAAAATTAATGCTCGTGGATAATTTTCTTGAAAAAAATGAATGCCTTTAGACTGAATCTGTAATTTGAGAAAGTCCTAATTAAGTGGCAGATCAAGATTTGTAATATCATGCGGTTTTTCTTCGAAATCTTAGACATAAGTGGATTTATACAGAGAATATTTAAATAAATAATATGCATTTGTACTTTTCTATCATTTTACTTTATTTAAACAAAATACTAACTACTTTCTTTTTTATCCCATATTTTCCAAAATGAATTATTTATTTTGACAAGAATTGTCAGAAAGGAATACAAAATGCAGTAACAAATGTTACTTTAAAAAAAATGCAAAGATAAACCACCATGATGAAAATTATGGCTCATTTTAATTTTTTACAGTGATGTGACCGTTTATGTGGGTAAATTATAATAATACAGAGGTCGGACAAAATAATATAAACACTTCGATACTAATACGCTTCTTCCTTATTTCTCAAGAAACACATAACTTATTGCGTATTTTCAGAATTGCTTGGATCATGTGATTTCTCACACATATCAGTGAAATTTAACAGTTTTTTGTGGTTTGAGGGACCGGTAATAAATTGCAAACTGAAATACTATGCCACCCTATTAACATCCTATGCCAAAAATATGTAGCAATAGATTTGTAACTTATGACAGTTATTTTGGTAATTATATCAAATAATTACTCAAAATTTCGTAAGACTAGATTAAATATTCATGGAAATATAAATATTTTAAAGAAACTAATCTTTTAGCTTTACTTTTTTTGCAGAAAATGATATTTGGCAACTAATAAGAAAAATCGATTTGAATATCTTAATTGAAAATTTAAAAAGTTGCAATTAATTTTATGATTAATTTTTGTACTTTTTAAAAGAATGCTCGAAATGATAAGGGCATTTCCACATATATTTTGCTTTGTACTATTAAACAAGACTTATTAAAAATAACACTGGCATTGGAAATCATCCTTTATAAAATTATCTTTTTTCGTCTTTTTCTTTCCTTATTAAATCAGATTTTAGTGCACTATCATTTATTGTAAGGTATATAATTTGTTATTAAATTCTTTCTTATGATACAAAATAATAGTTTAGAAAATCCCTTATCACTTTGAGCTTTTTCTTATAAAGTACAAAAACAACTTTGAAAATTGCTTGAATCTTCTTAAATTTTTAAGATACTCAAATCGGACTTTATTTACAAGTTGCCACATACGATTCACTGCAAAGTTGTGAAAAGAAAACAATTAATTTTTCTCGCACATGCGCAGCATTAAAGAACTGCTTTTATCACTCACATCTTGCTCAGTTTGAAACGAATTTTTCTTAACTTTTCAAGCAAGAAATTTGTAATTAATTTTAATTGCTCTAAAAATTTGCTTTATTTTATTGAATATTTTTAATGTTATAGCAAAAAAAACATAAGACGAAAAAATAATTTTTTTTTTATAAAAACTTCCATATTTCCATAAATATTTAAACTGGGCTTACGAAATTTAGCTTAATTATTGGATATAAGGACAAAAATTACTGTCGCCAGTTACTAATCTGTTACTACATTTTTTTGGCATGGGATGTTCCAAAATATTATTTTCCGTTTATAATTTATTGTCGGTCCCTCAAACCTCTAGGAGCTTTAAACTTCATTTATATGCATGAGAAATAGCCTGATCTAATCCCTTCTAAAGTTTTAAAATAATTCATTAAGTATTATTGAAGAAATATGAAAAAATGCATTAATATATATGTGTTTCCATTATTTTGTCCACCCCCTGTATTTACTAATGATAAGAGGAGCCCAATAAAAATAGAAACTTAAATTGAGTGACAGAGTAGCAGTTTATATGAGCTTTTGAAAACTGCCAGATTTTGATTTCGATAACAGTTAACTAATATGCATTATTCGTCAAGTTTCGTTTATTACCCTTAAAAGATTTCATTTTGCTTTTAGCTTTAATTTTGTAGCCTTACTATCTTTATTTTATTTTAACTACGAAACACATCATACCGATAAAAAATCCAATTACAGAAGTATGCAATGAGAAAAATGGAAGAGTAACTGTAGCAATAAAATATTTAGATATATATCTATTTAAAAAAAAATTCACGAGACACGAGCAAAAAATTATCTTAAATTACATTAAAATTATAGAAAATCTCTAAAATGAAGTATTACACTTAATTATCTTTAAAAAATGAGCTCTTAAATATGTTTTGATTTCGTAAATTGTGACATTTTACGGAAAACTGAATCTTACTTAAAAAATTGGAACAATCAATCATATTATTTAAAATTCCATAGAAGGGACATGGTGGCCCAGTGGTTAGTGAATTGGACTTCAGTTGGGAGGTGCCGGGGCTCAGACCCGCCAAGTACATGATATACCGATATTCGTGTTCCTAAAATCTGTAGAGTCAAAAGTCATGCCTTCGGATGCTGAGCAATACGATGGGTACAGGTAAATTTTCTAGTCCTTTCAGATCTGCATCAAAAAATGATGAAGTGGCCTCCCGAATGTTGATTTCAATCCGGAAGGTTTTGAGCTGACACGTACTTTCATCATCGTTGTGCTCTCTTGTCAAATAAAAGGCGCACCTTCATAGCTTAACTCACGTAGGCCAATGCCTGGCGTGCTTGACATGTCCAAATTTCGTTAGAAATAATCATAACAGCAAATTTTATGTAAAGAAATAATAATGAAGACAATGCTCTACGACATTTTTATAATCGAACATAAAAAAAAATATATTTATCATTGCAGTAACAGAAATGTATGTATGATTCTTAAAGTTGTATTATAATAGACAAAATTACTTTAAATTCTTTCGATGCAATGTTGTTATTATTATTATAGATAATACTGCAATATTTCAAGAAAACACGAATAAAATTAAAAGAATTCTTAATGTTTGTCCATTCGTAAAGTTTTTGGTTTTAGGTTTCAGAAAATTTAGTTTGAAATAAACATTTCTAATTGTAATTCTTATGATAATGATTTCGATAATTTACAATATTCTATTGTTTGTATTACCGATAAAAGATATTTATGTATAAGATGTTATTGAAACGTCAAATTCACTTCAAGTCCATGGTTGCTCTAGAGGTGACTTATGTCAGTGCTAGAAATTTGATTGTAGTGGCAGTTAAAATTTCTTAACTTTTCGAGTTACTTTTACAAAATTATCAAGACCCTCCCAAAAAGACTCATAGCTTAGATATGGGACATTTGATCTATTTTTATGTGTTACTAACTGTCACTTATCAGTGAAATCTATGCATTAAAATTAGTTAAGATTAATTATCATATTTTTAATTGTTAATAATTTTATTTTTGGCAGTTTTTCAAAGTCTGTATAAAATAGTTTCTTTTTTTGCTCAAATTATTGAGATGTTAAGAACTTATTTGGAGCTAACATACGACTTCCAATACAATGTACAAAGTATATTGTTGCACAAGTTGTGTTACGGAAAAATATATTTTCCCAAAAAAATATTTATTAGTTATATTTAATAATTATTTTTTTAATAATCAATCATATTTTCAGCAACTTTTAAAATTGCAATGAAGACGTTTTATTTTTCCTTCCTCTCTTTTGACGTGTTAAGAAATTAGTTTTGAGCTAAAATGCGTCTTCTTGCACACTAAACGAGGTGAATTGTTTCATCTTTTGTCATACGAAAAAAATATTCTCATTAAAAAATAATAAATAAAGTTCAGAGATATATAAAACCATCAAGAATGTTTGAATCGTTATTAAGATTGAAATCATCATCAGATTGGAATCACCATGATCATGTCTATATATTTTTTCAGAACAAGCTATATTTGTTATTACATCGAAATCGTAATAAGCAAGAAATGACCATATATTTCTCATGACATCTTATAAGCTAGAGTTATCTTATCAACAAAAATATTATATTAATCTCTCAAAGCCATCATCAAGAAGCTATTCATGTTTAGTCTTTTAGTTATCTTATGCTGTTTTTTTTTCCAATATAGGTAAAGGAATATGTGGAAGGATTTTAGTAGGGAAACGAAAGTTTTCCGATATCTTATCGGAATGACAAAATGTATTGAAAGAACTCTTATAAATGCTTTTTGTGTACTCTTTGTTTAGTTTATATTTCCATTGTCTATTATATAACATTTGACTCCACAATATGAATGTTAGGTACTTTTTATTTAAGAGGAAAAATATAGTAAAAAATATAAAGTATCAGTATCTTTTTAAACTTATAAAAAACAAATATATGTATTTTAAAGAATTTAAGATATTATAGGACTGCATATAAGGAGAGAATAACAATAATATATCTTAAGTTCTCTCAAAACACATGACTTCAGTACCTTTAATGCCCCATGTGAAATAATATATGCTAAAGAAATTTTAACATATGTTAAATACGCATTGACATAAGTTAACTCTTTGAGTCAGGTGGGACACCAGTGTCCCTTTAATACACATTTTTATCTGGCGCTTTAATTACAAGAAACACATATTTTGGTATTTTTCATTTATAAAAACTTATCGAATAGTTATTAAAAAAATCTGTTAGATTACCGAAATTGAATTTCAACTAAAAATTAAAAAAAAATAGCTTGAAAAATATTTTTTATACATATTTAAAAATTTATTTATAATTAATTTTGTAAATTAAAGAAGTTTCAATTAAGAATAATTGTTTCTCATAGATCAAAAATTGGAAAATTATTGCTTGAAAGGGAGCCGTGTTTGGAAGATTTTTTCTTTAACGCAGAAAAAGACATCGGTCTTTTATTGTGTATTTCATAACCATAAATTATTAAAATGTTAAATTTAATACTTTTTCACTTATTTTGAATGAAAAAAAACATGTTGAATAAAATTTCTGCTTAAAAGGGTTAAATACAAAATGCCTGTTACATAGATTTTAATATCATGGACCCATGCACTTTTAAAAGTCATTCCCTCAAGCTCATGGACCCTTGCACTTCATACGGAAATATAATTATGCAAACCTACTTTTAATTTGTATATTATTTAGTCGATCTTTGACTTATTTCCTGGGTGGAATTTTGTTTTCGTTTTCCTTACTCTTGAGTCTTATAGAATTCATATTTAATTTAATTTAATGAGCTAAGTAATTAGATATAGCCTTAAGCAAAAATACTTATTTTTTTTACAAAAAAGGAGGAAAATGTAAAAAAGGGGAGAAAAAAAGAATTTTTATAAAAAGGAAAAAAAAACTATAAAATATATTGGAAATTTAAAAAACTATAATAAAATTAATAAATTCTTAGCATCTGCTCACGCAATTATTTCTGCAAAAATAGTGCTCTGTAATACTTTACAAAGATATCCAAAGCAAAATATATCAATACAATAGTGTAAGTAGCACCAAAGAGAAAAAAAAAGAAATTTATTCAAGAAAATTTCAAAATAATACAACTAATACTTACAAAATAATTGCAACTAATTTCAAGAAAAATACAAAGTAAAACAGAACTAGGAACGAGAAGAGAGGAAGCATATCATGTATTTACAGTAACTAGCAAAAATGATTTAAAAATATCCGGATTTTCGTAACGAAGTTACCAGATTGCAAATTATGAAATTAAAGTGCTAATAAAGGGAATTTTTTAAGGCGCATTTATATTAAAGTTAATAATAGCACTTAATTTGAATGTCACCCTTCATTAGCCCGGAGTCTGGATTTGCGCGAAGTGATAATATTACACTGGTGTGCAAAACTTAAGCAACAAGTGGTTTTTCGGCCGCAGCTCCCCAACAAAGTATAAGATAGCCATGAAATTGCAGTATAATATGCAAGTAATTAAGTAGAAATATTGTTTGCATGCAAATTTTAGAAATAAAACGTCGTAGTAGATGTAAGTGTACGTAAACCTTGTGGGTCGGCGCACGCAGGTCAAAGCTGTGTTAAAAGGATGAAGAGCACCGTAGTTAAAGACATTCGCTGCAAGTGCAAGTGATTTGTTTTGGGAAACATGTCTTCAAGAAATCATATAGACGATTTTAGTCGAGGACGAATGATTGGGAAGCTTGAGGGAGGGCGTTATGTGACCAGTGTCGCCGAAGAGTTCGGGATCAACAAAAGTGCTGTTTCTCGTGCTTGGAATGCCTTTAAAACTACTGGTACAGCAGTTCGGAAGGTTGGTGGTGGCCGTCCAAGGAAAACAACACCAAGAGATGACCGTTACATTGTCCTCCAGGCTAAAAGAAACCGTTTTCAGTCAGCGAGCGCCATATCTCAGCGACTGTGCACAGCCACTGGAAGACAAGTATCAAGATTTACAGTAGCCAGACGCCTCCACAAAGGTAGCTTATTTGCTAGACGTCCTGAACGCTGCATACCTTTAAAAGTTAGCCATCGGCGGCAACGTTTTGACTGGTGCAGAGAACACGAAACCTGGACAACTCATCAATGGAGTCGCGTCCTCTTCACAGATGAGAGTCGTTTTAGTGCTACAAACGATTCTCAACGTCAGTTGATCTGGAGAGAGGTTGGAGCTCGATTTCATCCCAATAACATCGNAGAGCCATAAAAATTCAATATTTCATGACCACAATGGAGGAATCTCTTCTAACAGATGTCTGGTTTATGAAGCAATTATCTATCCAGTTCAAGATTGCTGAGATTCGGGGCTGTTCTCCTCTTTTTGAAAATTACAGCCTCTTATTACAGGTCTTACATATATGACCCTCAGAAAGTCTTAAACTTCTGAATAAAAACCAATGTGTCCATTTTTTTCAAATATTGCAAATGATACTGAAGTCTTTAACAGTCAGTTAGAGCAGTTTTACGTATCAGTTTTAAATTTTTTTTTCTTTTCAGAGGGCGTCAACTTTTTATTTATATTTATATTTCATGTAAAGTTATTTGAAATGTGTAGTGATGAAAAATAATCTTATTAATCGAATATTGACTTTTCCTGACATTAGGCAAAGAGCGAAAGGAGAAGAAGAAAATAAATTTTTAAAATAAAATCTTTCTTTTTTTTTAAATTAAAAAGCCAAAAATCAGAAGAAATGAAAAAATATAATCTCTTCTTCAGCTCACACGATTATGTCCGAGAGAAATAGTGCTTTCTAATATTGCATTAATATAGCCAAAGCAAAATATATCAATACAATAGTGTGAGAAGAACCAAAAAACATTTAAAAAGAAAATCGAACTTTTTAAGCGAAATAACGTAAAATAAAACGAAAAATGCAAACTAAAACAATCAAGCAGAAATCGAAAAAAAAATCGAGAAAATACAGAATTAAACGGGGAGTGAATTTAAATGAATTCACACTAACATGCATTTTTCTAAAATGATTTGACATGTTTTCGTTACAAGTTTGCGAGATTACGAAACAGAAAAATAGATAGGTGAGTAGAGGAAGGGGGGAACTTATGGCACGTTCTTACTGATGTACAGAAGCACATTTGACTTGTTAGTTACCTTAGATACACATTTTCTAATTATTTTAAATTTTAAATTTGTGAATACTTTTAAAAACATTTTTTTTCCTTTCTTCCCCCTTAAAAAATCTTATTCCGTGTTTTTATATTTTATGAGTTCTATGTATTTACTATAAAACTTATTATTTTTCTTTATATATATATATATATATATATAAATTCAAATAGAAGAATAAAACAAAGAAAAATTATAGACATATGAAAAAAAGGGGGNAATTAAATTAAAATTATTTAAATTATTTTCAGGGTGAGTAAAGTTAGTTAATTATCCTGAAAATTAAATTTTTATTCTTACTACAAATAAATGACAAGCAAAAATTTTTATCATAAAAAATTCCAGCACACACTGCCTAGCGAATTTAGTATTGCCTAACAATGTATTTTAAATATTGATATTTTTAATCACTAAATTAAGTTTATCCACTATAAAATATATATAATTTTAATACATTTTTAAATAATTTGTAAATGAAAAATATTGCTAAATATTTCAGAATTCATTGACTACTTAATTTAACAAATACTTAATCTAAATTTCAATGCTTGTTTTGTATAAAAACTTTTACTTCTCATTAAGACTTCGAAAAATATTATACGTAGGTTGAATATTTAATGTAGTAATTAATGCAAAGAAATATTTTTTGCTACTTCGACTATATAATTTCGAAACTTTGCTAAATTACAAGCAGTTGCAGTTAAATTACAAGCATAAAATTCTGTCTCGAAATATTTTATCTCACTTTATCTATCAAACAAATAAATATGCTGTTTCAAAACGAATATTTATATCACACTAATTAAATTTAAGAACTATAAAAAATTCCTAAAATTTAACAAGTATTGAAATGATTTGCAAATAAATAATGTAGGAAAATATTACAGAATACGTTGACTTCCTATTTTAACAAATACGTAATTTAAATTTTGATAAGTATTTAATATAAAGTTCAATTTATATTTTTAATACTGCTTAAAATACTTTCAAATTTATGCTCCTAAAATGTTAGATTTCCGAACATGCCGATGAATATAATTCTTTATAAAGCAGTTTTGCAGCTGTCGTTACATATCAAAAAATAATATTATGAAATCTCTCAGCTGAGCACATTTCAGCGAGTAACCTAGATTTTTTTTCCTATTTTATACGCACGAGCACCATATAACACATCTGGGGTAAGTGAAATGTGATATCTGTTCCAAACAAACTTGGCACGTATTTTTCATAGCTTCGAATTGCTTTCAGGACAGATTAGAGTGCTCAACAGTCACGCATAAAAAGACTCGAATAATAAATGGGAAAAATCAAAATATAGGGCACTCGTTACTCATTCCCTAATGATCTTATTACTTAAGTAAGAAACAGATTTTTTTTAAATTTATTATTTTTTTGAGGTTCTCGGAATAAATATTTGTTAGTTAATCCCTTAATGATCGGTTAATTTTCAAAAAAACGGTCATAAAAGTGTATTTTTTTTATCCCTAAAAATTATATGAAACTATATGTACGAACGATATATATATTCATTTTTAACTTTTGATTCGTTTTCAGCTTGAAATTTTAGAAAATTTAATTTTTAAGAAAAGCCAACATTCATTGTTATATGTTGGTTTTCCAGCAGGCAAGGAAAATGTTAAAAATATGTGTTTTAAAAATATCAATAATATATAAATAAAAATATTTAAAAAAAATGAATTAGTTTCCTGCCCGTCAATATGACGGGAGCGAGAAATAACGAATGAAATCTGAAACTGTCATTTTCACGGGAGCGAAAAGGAAGGGGTTTAAAAATAAATTTTATCTTGAGCACAAACCAGGTGTATTCACAAAGAGCCTAACTAGGTAACTTTGCTAAGATGACAAATAACCTATCACAAATACACGCATTTGATTAGCGCTGATTAGCTGACTTTAGTGCTGGCGTCTCGTTAAAAATAAACTAACTATCTATAATTACCTTAAGAGTATCCTGGTACTGCTATCTGGTGTGTAAGATGAGAAATAAAATGTTTTCCGGGCTAAAAAAATGAATTAGTTTCCAGCCCGTCAATATCACGGGAGCGAGAAATAACGAACGAAATCTCAACCCGTCATTTTCACGGGAGCGAGAAGTTCAAAATAAATCATTTTCTTAGTTCATGGAAAAACACCAAAATTAAAGGAAACATATTCAATAGAAAAAATCACACAACCAGTATAACATTTACAATCAGTATAATTTTCTCCAGCTGTAAAACATTCAATATGTAAAATAAAAATAGAAGTAATCAAATAAAATCTCCTAAAGGATACGTAAATTGTATTTTTAATTTTGTGAATAGGAATTTAGATTTTACTTCGTTGTTGACGTGGATATTTAAATATTTTCAATTTTCTAAGAAGAAGTTTCATTGAAATCGCTGACGTTAAAAGATTTATTATATAGACCGATTAATTATTAAATCGGTATTCTTAAGGTAAATAAAAATTGGTAATATTTTTAATGAACATTAACAAATTAATGAGCTCATAGTGTCCTTAAAAAACTTAAGAGTGGTAGCAAAATTTAGAAAATAAAACCATTCTTCTTATAAACTGGTGTTGATGACTAATGATCTATAAACTAATATAAACTAATGACTCTTATAAACTAATATAACTCTAATAATAAATAATAACTCTTATAAACTAATGAGCTTAATTGTTTTCAAATAAACATATAGACTGAAAAAATTCACGGTTTTCGTATTTTTAACATTAAAAATGGAAGATAATGAAAATAAATTTTTAATATTTTTATCAAAATATTGTCACCACTCTTTAATTTATTAAGGACAGTTACTGCCTTAAAGTTATTAAATGATATTAGTTAAAAAAAATAAGTTTGTCATGCAAAGTTGTAACTATATTTAACTTTAATAAATACTATATTTTTAAGACTTTAGACGTACTGCAACAGTTAATAAAAGTAAATTTGTCTTTAAATAAAAGAAATACAGTTTTGGATGAAAATTACTAGTTTTTAAAATAAGATAAACAGAAATAGATAATATATGTCTGTTTATATTATTTTATAGTAGATTAACATAGTATAAAGTAGATTAACATAGATTTTTGAAGGAAGATTTTTACTTTTGAATTTTTTTTAATCTTAATACGTAGATAAATGGAAAAAAATAAAATATGATAATCTGAAGAAATTTTCTACATATATTCTGTATTGAAAGAAAAATAAAATGTAATACATCAAAAATGACTTTAAGGAAATATTGCAGCAACGTTTATCGCAAACAACTAAAATTAATATATATCGCAACAACTAATTATATCGCAAACAACTAAAATTAATATATTTCTTAGATAGCCGATCTTTATAAAAACGATGGTAAATCATTTAAGCGGATACAACAAGAAAAAAGAAAATAAAAATGACAATAGGAAAAAAATAATGCATACTTTAAAATGGCTACGTGTTCATAAACGTCTATTAACATTTATGAACATTTTGGAGAGGCCATTTCTTTTCCTTAAATTTCTCCCAGTTTCTTATGTTTTACTAGAAATTAAATAAAAACGTTTCAGGAAAAAAAATAATTTTAATGAATTTTGTGTTTAAATTTAAATTTTAGGGGAGGGAAATATATTTCTCATGAATACAGTCACAAAGAAATAAGACGAATACGCAGGAGATTTTTTAATGGAACATTTTTACTGTTGCAATTTTTTAATCTTAACTTATATGTAGGTCGATAGGAAAAAATAAAATATGATACTCTGAAGAAATTTCTTACACATACTCTGCATTGAAAGGAAAATAAAATATGATACATCGAAAATGAGTTCAAAGACATTTTGCAGCAACGTTTATCACAAACAACTTACACCTGTTTAGCTGAAAATTAAAAACGTGATATTGGATTCTAAGAGATAAATGATTCTTGAAAACCGTGGATGAATTTAAACATTAACTATAAAATTTTGTTTTTTTCTCAGTATTATAGAAATCAGTTTTTTATTTTTTTAAACTTAATGTGTTTCTTATATAACAGACCTGCATAAAAACGATGGTAAACCATTTAAGCGGATACCACAAGAAATAAATAAATAAAAATGACATTGAAAAAATAAATGCACACTTTTGAATCGTTAGTGCTTCACTTGGATAAATGTGCATTAAAATTTTCGAGAGGCCATTTATTATTTCTTTTAATTTCTCCCTGTTTCTTACACCTTGCTAACATTTAAATTATAACATTTAAAGGTATATATTGAATTTTCATGAATTTTATGCGTAAAGTTAAATTTTAGGGGTGGGAAATACACTTCCCAAAAACCATTTATAATCATAGAAAAATAAAAAACAATGGTGGTCATTTGCTATAAAACGATAAGAAACATGTTACATTGCACAAGGGTACACATAGCAACCGCGAGTCAGTAGGTTCGTGACGTCATCCTCGGAAGTGTTAGCGAACCATAAGCTGATGTGGTATTTAAATTTTTATTAAGAATAAACTATAATAAATAGTTCAAACTTTTGAGTGACGTAAAATATTTTTGATTTTGCTAAGTTAACAACGCTTAAATATTTTTTAAGTGGTGAGTTTTTAGCTTTTTATTAGAATAAGTCAATGTTATTTATCACGTTTAAACTCAATAAAATGAAAATATAGGACTGTTTGATGATTTTTGTGTAGCAGTATTATGTGTATTTCATAAAAGAAAATGATTCAATGAAAAATCTTTTTTTAATTTTAAATCTTGATCCATCATCACTAAACTATCAAAAGAATAAACCTTTTTTTAAATGCATAACTTATTATTTTCTAGTATGTAATCAAATATTGGATTTAATCATATATTTGAAAAAAATAAGAAATGATACATTCAAATAAGAAAACGAATGCGAGATAAATAAAAATATGTAATATCATGGCAGAAAAGAAGCAAATAAAGAAATTATAACTTTATTGGCATATTCATAAAACTGTTAATTTAAAATAGGTTCTTAAGAATTCTTTCAGAATCGTATGATATACATTTTAATACAAAGTGGAAATAATATAAACGTAAACACTGCAATAAATTACAAATAAACCCCACATATAATATAAAAATGGGACAAAATAATTTATCTAAGTAATAATTATGAAGTAACAATAATAAAGTAACTATAATAAAGTAATAATAATAAATTAATTTTAAATCAACTAGCAAAGTATTTCGATCTATAAGATTGTAAAACTTTAAAATAATATTTATTGTTTTCATAAATAAATATTTATTTTTTATTTTTGTGTTGACTATTAAAAAGAAGTAGATAAGTAGTAGTTTTTCTAACATATAAATTTATTCATAACAATCTTTCTTATAAGATGTGTTGAAAAAAATGTTCCAAAATAGAGATTCTTCTAGAAAATTATTATCATAATATTCTGAGCAGAAAATGTTTAATAATTAAAAAAATTATGCTCGGTAATTGACCAGAAAATAATGAATATTTTTATGAACTGCATTTGAAATTATCTGCATTTTTTGTTAAATCATAATTATATAAATAATTAAATTAAGATAGAAAAAATATAAAAGCATTTATTAAAATCGTCTTTCATGTTACTCAATAAGATAAGTCTCACTAATTGATATATTTTATAAAAGAACTATTGTTTTAAATCTGGTTTACTTAAACTCTTCCAGACTTACAAGATAAACATAAGAATAAAATGAAAATATTAAATTTAATCAGGAGAAAACTCAAAATTTATTTATCCTTAAGTTTGCTAAAGTCTAAATTCATTTATTTTTTAAGGAAAATAGTATTTCATTTTTATATTTAGTATAGATTATTATAGGGCAGTTTGAAAAATGATAAAGTAAATAATAACATAACGGTTAAATATTTTTTTACTAGATTTGTACAAAAAATATTACAATGAAAAAATATTGATTGTATAATTTTAGGGGGGAAAAACACATGTTCTAAGAGCGATATAAGATATATATATATATA
>NC_092205.1:66126593-66186109 GCF_043381705.1 Parasteatoda tepidariorum | reverse complement strand
ATATATATATATATATATATATTATGAAATATTCATATTATGTAATACCTGACTAACAGTTTCATTAATATTCATTTAAAATTATAACGTACAAAAATTAGAATGATTAACAATGAATTAAATTCCTTTTTTTTATTAATATCATTTATTTTATCTGAATTGTTTTGCTTTTAAGTATAAATATTTATGAAATTTTGCTTATATAAAAGTAAGCTATCGTTAAGAATAAATTAGCTTCGAGTGCCAATCAACATTGTTATTAATTTTTCCTTTTTTAAAAATATAATTGAACTGTTTTTTTTTCTACTAGTATTTTTTAAATAATACAAATTTCATCTCTTTAATGGCCTCTGATATTTTTGCATATATATATATTTAAACAAGATAAATGATGTTTGAATTTGGTTTACTTCACTTCTTTCTTTATGTATTAAAAAAGCTTCTTATAAAATTTGCAAAAACGAATATTAAAGTAAAAATGATAAATAACAATAAAGAAAAAGGAAAAAAATGGAAATAAAAATATGGCCACCGAAGATGACGTCTTCAGGGGGTACCAGCTCCGGAGGCCATAGAACAGAACCTTTTCCATTGAGAGAGCCAGACAAATGTCAAAAGCTGCTCAAAATTACAAAAGAAAACAACGCCCTCTATTAAAATGAGCAGTAGGAGGAAAAAAAGGAAGAGTAGGAAATGTAAAGATTGCGTAACATATAAATATAATGCTTAACTGGGGCTGCTCCGTCAAGACATTAATTTTGCCAAAAGAAATAATAAACTAAAATTCCTCAATCATTTTCCTAATCAAAAATTTAACACTACAATAATTATAAGAAAAATCCTTATTTCTCATATTTCTGGAAAAATTATTCGCAGTCTCCTGAAAGCATTCAACGTTATTGCAAATTTTTTTTAACTCTAAACAATTGAGACAAAACTAAATTTTTGAAAATTTTATTGCACAAATTAGTATTAAAGTAACGGAAAAAATAACTTTAAATTTAAAAGCCTTTCGTTGATCGAAAACACCATTTTTAATTATTTTATCAACAATATCAATTTTAAAATCTAAATTTCAACATTTAAGCAATTCTCATTAGTTTTTTTTCAAAACTTGCAATAACGTTGAATATTTTCAGGAGGCTGCGAATATTTTTTTGAGAAATTTGAGAAATAATGATTTTCCTTATAATTGTTGTAATGTTAAATTTTTGATTAGAAAAGTGATTGAGGAATATTAGTTTATTATTTCTTTTGGCGAAATTAAAGTCCAGTCTGAGCAGCCCCAGTTAAGCATTATATTAATCTGATACGCAATCTTTACCTTTCCTATTCTTCCTTTTTTCCACCTACTGCGCATTTTAATATAGGGCGTTGTTTTCTTTTATTTCAAATGTTTCTTTTACATTAAGTTAGTTTCATGAAATTGCTGTTTGACCAGTTTACTGTGAGTTTTTATATTTTCATTTTAATATAATATCCTCAATATTTTGTTTGAAATTTCTCTTCTGATTTGATTCTATGTATTTCTTGTATTTCTTCCTGGACTTTTGCAAAACCCTCGGGGTACTGAGAGAGCAAATTTTGACGTTTGTCTGGCTCTCTCAATAGAAAAGGTTTCATTCTATGTCTTCCGGAGCTTTTGCCCCCTGAAGACGTTCGCTTCGGTAGCCATATTTTTATTTCCAATGTTTTCTTTTTTCTTTATTGCTTCAATTATTCTCTCTTTTGAAAATACTGCTGCATTGCGTGTTTTTACAAAGAAAGTTTTGTTATTATAGAATTAAATATTTTGTATTCCTTTACTTAAAGATAAATAACACTTACTTGACTATTAATAGTTATGTGATAACTGTTTCGTTTAAGGGAATTAATCCATTTTGGATTAATTTCCTCACTTTTGGGATATTTTTTGGTACACTTTTATACACTTAAATAACTTTTGGGCCCATTTCAAATATGATAATGTAATTATTTATTATTTTTATTTATTATATGTTAATGTCCTTAGATAAATAGCTATTACATTTTATTATATTTTTTTATATTTTAATTTGCATTTTATTTTATTTTTCGGCAAACTAGAAAACATAAGGTAATGTAATTTATTTGAAAGGTCTTTTTCTTGAATCTAATAGATATCGCTTTTATGACACTTTACTTGTAACTTTATAGTATCTGACATAAACCTTGTTTAAACCCGTAAAAGTTTTGAATTAAAGCAAATGGAACCTACGTATTTTCTATGCACTTTTGTAAGTACGGCACTTGGTCTAACTTTGTCTAGTTCTGTAGCTACTCCAGACATTTTTATGTCTGCTGTTGTCTGTTTTATATATCTAGGATACGTTCTTCGATGCATTTGTCGAAGTAACCATTCTATTAAAAAAACTTTCTTAAGTACAATTTGAGAAATAACTTGAATTTAAGCGAGGTGGAACAGAAGTTTTTAAGTGAGTTTAGTTGTTTCTTAAAACTCTTTGAAGGATTGAAAAATAGCTTGTTAAGAGTAAAAAAACGTATATTTATTTTAGAATGCATTACGTACAATTGGAGTGTTCTAGTTTAATAGAGAAATATTTTTTACCCACAAACAATAGTATTTGTGCACTTGTTAAATAAAATAAGTGTTTAAGATGCGTATTTCTAGGGCAAAAATCTAAAACATCATACATGATTACACTTGACAGCTATTTTTCAATCAAGTTACTCACGGAGAAAAAAATTCTGATAAAATTACCGTACTGTATGATAATGTCAATTCTGATAAAAAAAGAATCATCATTATTCTGGTTAATTAAAACCAAAACGCAAGATGTTTTATTCATTTATTGATAACTTTTCTGCTCATGTGATAACGGCTCGCTAGAAATAATAATTTTCAAAATCATAGTTTTTATTACCACACCTGCGGAAAAAAATTCCAAAAGTTAAAAGTAAATTTAATAGAATGAGTACATTTTATGCCATGCTCTAAGGTATCATGATGAAATTTTCAAATTTTAGCCCATTAACTAAATTCTATTACATATTATGAAACTATATTTTATTGCTAATTTGACCAAACTCATTACCACATTTCTTTGGTAAAAATTACCAGGTTTTTAATGTTCTAATAGAACTAGAAACACGATAAATTTTCTATGTCTTGGTAGTTTTGAGCTTATCTTCTTTTTCAGTACATATTCACTCAAAAGAAATGCATTTTACTTAACACTCAAGGATTTATTGATTTTATATTCTACTTGAGCCCGAGTTATGCATTTCAGTTTAGAATTCATACAAGTAATTGTACGAAAAATCATTTACAAAGTCGTATGTGTTACTGGCAGACTGTTTTTTTAAATTAAAATCAAAGAACATGATGAAAGCTGAAAAATTACGCTGTATAATTTTGTGGTTAAACAGATAATTGTATGCAATGAAATGAAGCAATTTAAAGGTGTTTCAGAAGATAAAGTCTGTAATTTTATAGAAAATGCTAAAAACTTTCGTTTATAGTTCCTTACATTCTTAGCTTAAGTCAGGAATCTTTTACGTAAATCCATTTCAGAGCAGATGCTTAGAGCACGTCAGTTTCCTGTTATATATCACGCATGTATGCAGTTCTTTTTCACTGTGAATTTTCACATCAAATAATTTTCATACGTCCATGCTCTATTGATAAATGTTTAATATTATTCGCTCATTTCTTCATTTTAAATTCAATATTTTGTTATATATGTACTTTTATGATTTTTATTCTAATAAGTTTTGTATGTGTCATACAATTATAAATAACTATCCTGAATTTTTCCTAAATTAACCTGAAATACTTCGTTTTTATTTTTCAATGACAGGCTGGCAAATGGTAAATACATAATTACCGTCTCATTTAAAAATATAGCACACCACATTTGATATTAATAGCAAAAGTTTAAAAACGGGGATAAAATGTATCGCTTTCAGATTGCTTTTTATCTGACTCAGTCGATTAACTGTTGAATTTTCGTAGTGTTAAATAAAAAAATACGTTTTATTTTTAGTCAAATTGCTTACTAAATAATATAGAGTTTTGCTTTTTTCATATTGATAAACATTTAAAACATGGTAGGTATTCAATATTTACGTAAGTTCTTCAAATGTTAAAAGTAAAACTATTTAAATGATATATAATTACATACTACTTCTGATTTTTAAATTTTAAACACATGATTATTTTCATTGTTAAATGCAAAAATATTATAAGATGTTATTGCTTCGCATTAAAGACTGGTGTTGATAGTTTTGAAAATCAGAAGTTAAACATTTATATGCTTATTATGAAATGTTTATTGTGAAATGTTTATTAGGAAACATTTTATCGCTTGACAACACTTCAAATTATGTAATGTTTTTTTTGCTGGTCTTGGCTTTAAAAAAAGAAGCCACTTGTATCTGTCTGCAATTATTTGCCACATCTAACCTAATTCCGTATCAAGCACTTTAATTCGGAATTAAATTAGATGTTGTCCAAAATCTTACAGCCCAATTTTGAAATATGTATCGATAGAAAAATTTTTTTATTACTTTTTATTAGCTGCATTCAAATAAAACTATGGCCACTGTTAAAATTAGAATGCAAAGAAATTCAGTATCGTCAGAACTAAATGACATCATGAATTCTACAACTAAATCATTAATAATACTGTTTTCATCTTTTTTTTAAATTGACTACTTATTTATTTAACTTAAAACATAGTATAGTTTATAAAAATACGATACTGAGCACTTCTTTTAATATTAATGTATCAAGTATAACATATTAAACACCTTTATGACATTGATGAATGGATTTTCATACGAGCTGACATTGTTAACAATTACAACTATATTGCTAAAAATTACAATTATAGTGCTAAATTATGGTACTAAGAGCAACATAATTTCTAAATAAACGCAGTTTTTTCATTCAAGAAGGAAAAATTGTGGTCTGATATCCAATATAGTCTAAATTATCCAATGCTGAAAAATATTGAAGTATTGAATGAATACAAATTAATTACTACTTTATAGATTATAAATATAAAAAAAATATATCTTGCCCTTTTTTGAACGCATATTTATGAAAAACACGCTTGCTCTAAATTAACAACAAAAAAAAAAGAAAAGAAAGAAAAGATGAAAGGTAAAATAAAGCAGTTTTTGTCCTACATTTAAGCTTTTGTTTGTTTATTCTGAAACATGAAACATCACGCAACTCAACGTTGGTTAATTTAGTGAGAGCTTTTGTATGGTTTCAATTTTAATAAATGATTGGGGCTTACATTTACGTTGCGGGGTTATTAGACGATTGGGAATAACTATGACTCTTAAATAAAGTTTTCGAATATTAGAAGTTATTAGTAAAGAGGAATTTCAAAAAATGAAATGATTATATGCGTTCTGTTTTTTTTCCATACAGTTTAGACAGAATTTTTTTCGTATTCTGCTTTATTTTTCACGTGAAGAAATTAATAAAGAAGGTATTTAAGTGATAAGTCTCTGTTATTTGAAACTAAGAATGATCACTTAAGCCTCCTCAAAATATGTGTTTCTACAAAATATTTTTTTTAATTTCGTATAAGCCTGAATCGTAAAAAAAATGATAGGACAAAATTTATTTATGAAAAAGAAATGCAAAAATATATACAGGTTGTTTGCTTTTTCTGCATTTGTTTTTTTAAGCATATACGTTTAAAATAATTGTTTTTAAGAAACTGAAAGCATGTGTATGAGGGTTCATAAAACTATATTCAAAAGTAAAAACAAATTCTATCGAAATCATGCAAACCTAAATTAATGAAGTAGATTCTGAAAAACCAAGAACTTCGATTACAGGAGGAAACAGTTGAAAAGTGTCATTTAGAAACACCAAGTGTTTCATCAGGCAATTACTTAGATTGTGATATTTTTCATCTCATACACTGATAATTATTATTATTTCAATAGTGTTTTTGTTCCTCTCTCATTTAAATATCCATATGAGACCTTAGCTTCCAGACTTTTTAAATTTATTTTTGACAATGATTCTAAAAATATCTTTTCAGTTGGTTGGTTCTAATGCCACTTGCCACACGGGCAAGCCTGCTTGGTGAAACCAAGCAAATTTAAGGCAGAGTGTGCGATTCTTCTTTTTCAGTGGCGCCATCTATGGCCAAGAATTCGACTTCGTCACATCATACGCCACACCTGTTTATAAGGCGGGTCCATTCATACATCCATTCATTCATCCACAGATCGTAATTTTGACCTGAATCAGAGACCTATCGATTTCCAATCCAGTACCCCCAGAGGTTTGATTTGTTATGGGAACATGGAGGACATTTGTGACTCGACAGATTTACCGTGCATCAGTCACTTTACTACACGGGGAGTCTTCGGTCGGCGAGGTTCGAACCGACAAACTCTCGGACATGGGCCCAGCGCCCTACCGACCAGGCTGTCCCGGCCTGGTCGGTTTCAGTTAGGTTATATTTCAAAATACCCTGAGTTTCTAAAAATTATTTATTTTGGAACAAAGAATGTACCTGCACTGAGAAATAAAGTATAGTCAAGGAATCAAAACATGGTAAATTTTACTTCGTTTCTGACTCCATGGAAGCTTAACCGGTAAACTTTTACTATATGAACTGAAATATTACAAAATGAAGGTTTTAAATACCAGATATTTTGGTTTCATTAACCAAAATTATGTTTTTATTATTATCATCATTACTAGAAGTGTCATTATTATACATTAGGTAAAATTTACAAGATATTTTTCTTTCATGTTTTTTGACTAAAAGAAAATTATAAATTTTAGCTTTATATATACAAAATAATTTCGTAAAGAAAAGATCCGTTAATTTTTTATCATTTACTAAAATAAAACACTTGCGAGATAAGTGTGATTACAATTTCAACATTTTTTATAAACCGGAATTCAAAGTTCTTCATTGGGATTGGTAAAGAATTTTTTAGATTAGAAGTATACGAATTTTCTTTTTGAGTGACAAAATGCACAAACAATATGTAAAACATGAATAAATTTTACAGAAAAAAATTTGAACATATATTCCTTCTTTATTCTATTTAAATATTGATATAAAATGGGGTAGTTACTTAAGTCAAACCCAATTTACTGATTCCGTGAATTATGAATTTTTAATTTAACGTTTTGTTAATCTTAATTTTAGTTTGACCTCCTTTCATTCCTAACCAATAGTTTAACTTTGAAATATTAGTCATGCTTCATCCAACATATAACTATCTAAGTTTTGCCTGACACTAATATTATTTAAAACTCGTACGCTTTTTCTAGATACTTAAAAAAAAATGTGTTTATCCTTGCCTACATTTCCATTACTCTTTTTCCCAATAATTTATCTAGAATCTTATCATTTTCCCCTCGAAATTTAAAATAATAACTATTTTTGTTGTTTTGAATTAATTGAATTTAAAATAATAATAGTTTTGCGAAAGTATAACACATCATTTGATACAAGCTTAAGATTATCTGAGAAAGTATAGGATTTTTATTCCCATGCAGATTGAATGGGTTGTATATGTCGTGGGTTAATTAAAAAATCTGGCGATTTTCAAGCTGTCGACGTCATTTGTTAAGTTTATTGCATATAATTATGTTAATATATAGTTCAGTGAGAAGTTATTTAAATGAGATTACAAAAAAGGTAATTGTATTCAAAAATGAATATACTTTAAGCACTTTAACCTATTTACGCTCAAAAGTGCGTAAATGAACCATTTTATTTCTTAAATAAACTGTTATTTTTCCTGTACGAAGCTTATAAGCTCACCGGACAAAAAAATTAGTCACCCTTAGAGAAATCATGAAAAAGATCACTTAATAACGTGTAACACCGCCTTTAGATTTGATGACCGCCTGGATTCAGTTGGGAAGTGAGCCCACAAGGTTTTGCAAGTACGTTGAATCCAGTTTAAGTCACTCGTTTAGGATTTGATCGCGCAAATTCACCAAATTGTGAGAATGCTGATTTTGGCGTTTTACCCGTTGTTCCAACATGTCGCACAAATTTTCAATGAGGTTCGAGTCAGGTGATTTTACTGACCAGCCGAGATTTAATTGAGTGTCTGAGTGTTCATAAAGCCAGTCACATATACTTCCAGCCCCATGAACTTTGCTGTTGTCATCTTGAAAAATAGGGGTATCGACAACACACTTTACATGAAGAGGTTGACTGAAAGGCAACTCCTAATTGTCCAGAACTTTCAAATAAACATGTTGGATCCTGTTAGTGGTCCCCTCAGTTAGGAGCCCAATCCATAATAAGAAAAACACCCCCAAGTCATGACAGACCCACCTCCGGCTTGAACCTATGCTTGCACACAGTCAGGATGAAATGCTTCATCTGGTCTGCGTTGCACTTGCAGACGTGCTTCTTTTGAATAAATGCAAAAACGTGATTCTTCAGACCATATTACATTCCGCCAGTCAGCAACTGCCCATGTTCGGTGACTTCTAGCCCACTGAAGTCGCGCAGCTTTGTGTGCAAGTGCGAGCAATGACCTCTTACGAGATGTTTGACTCCATATGTTCAATGCATGCAGCCCCATTCGCAATTTTTTCTCACTAAAAGACTGAGATGGATCATCATTTAGTAACTGAAGTAAATTCTGTCAGTTTGGAAGCGATTTTGATTGAAATGTCGTGAAACGCGTCTCCGGTCACTTTCATGCAGGATCTCTTTCCGACCACAATTCTGACGGCTTCTTTCGTGACCACGTATATTACACCACTGCTTGTAGACACGTTGAACAGTCAGCTTTAAAACGCCAACAAATCCAACAACTTTATTCACCATATGACCATTGGCACGGCCAAACTCAATTGCCCCTTTTTACCACTCTATCACATCTTTACTCTTGCCCATATTTAAACACAATTTCCGCTTCAAACAAAAATATCTCACTGATACTTACTTGTCTTTGATCACGTTCAAGCAGTGTGCATGCAGTTGAGCACGTCACTTGACCACTGCGTCATCTAACAAAGCCTAAGGATTCATCGGTGTTTGCGCACTAGGGTGACTAATTTTTTGTCCGGTGAGCTTATTTTGTCTGAATGAATGCAACCTAAACATAATTCAATGAAAATAATACCACTCTTTAAAAAATTTATCCCCTTGATGAAGAATGGGTTAAAGTAAAATAAGGTTGATTATTAGGACTTTACTTTTATAGGACAATGCATTCGATCTTATTTAAGAACATTATGGAATAGTCCACCAGCATAAATAACGTTTAGTTAAGTAAATAAAATAAACATTTAGTAAGTAAGTGTCAGATTGTCTTAAGCGAAGAGCTCATCAACAAACCTAAATTTACCAATAGTATGGTTAAAACCAGAAAAAAATCACTATAAGTAGGAAAAGATTCAGACTTATTAACAACTTTTCGGAAACAAAAAAATATAACTTTCCTCTTTTCCTTATCAGTGTGAGAAAATTTTATGACAGAGTCGTGAAAGAGTTTGAGTCAGCAGTCATATAAAATAGATAATAGTCAGCTGTCATAGAAGCATCGTACGAGTATGCCGTTGCATGCATCTGCAGTATCATGATACTATTTTAAATTCTTCGGCAAGTTCTGTCTAATTGACAACAAATATCCATATTCGGGACAGATTTGCCAGAATACACTTATTTAAATTAGCTTAGCTGTTCTACATATAGTTGGCTTATGTGGGTGGGATTAGTTGAGAATAGTGCAAACATCTGTTTGTGGTGATTTCTGAATCGCTTGGATTGTATCGCTAAATGAGCAAGTACTAGCAGCGCCACCAAATTTGTGTTCCATTTTAAATAGTCTAGGAAATCATCGTTGTTTACCATGAACTTTTACCATTAGAAGTCAATTTTTACCATGTGGCATTTCCTAATCTTAAAATATGACAGATCATATATATTATGAAATACTAGAAAACTCAAAATTTTGAGGCATTTCACAGTAGATATTATTTGCTTTTAAAGAAATTTCCTATCTGTAATGTCTGTGTAGATATGCCAATTTTGCCGGGTATTAAAATTTGTTTTAAAAAAAGGTTGAAAAACGAGTCACCCCATGCTTATTTTAGATCTTCTCTTTATCTCTCCTTCTTATCCTCTTCGAACTTTCACAAAACATTATTTCAAAAAGTAATTTAAAAGCGCTTTTGATGTTCCTTTGAATAAAAAGTTATTTTAAATAATATTGAGAACTGTGTTTGCTTTTTCTATTTCAGTGAGAGTTAAGAGCTAATATCTATATCTAAAATCGCATCCAAATAAAAAAATAAATGGAGAATTTAAACTGCCAGATCTACTTTTTCGCTGTAAGAAATATTAATATGTTTATATAATGCATGCAATACTGATTAATTTTCTATATAAACATTCAATTTTTCACTTTTTATTTTGAGTTTGCAAAGACAGCTACAGGGTAATAAGCGTTTAGAAGTAAAGAATTTTTTTAAAGGATTTGAGTACTTGTTTAAATTGCATCAGACAAATATCCTATTTGAATAATATCAATCAGGTTTGCATATATTAGCAACTAAGCGAACATTTCATGCATTTTAACAATTGTATTTAACAACTTATTTATTCTAAATAAAATTTGTTAAAAATATAAGAATTTTTCTTTTCATGGATTTTATCCGTATGAATAAATCTATATTAAATCAGTTTTAAGTAGAATCAAGGAAAAGTTATAAAACAATTTTTATATAATAATACTTAAATTGACGTAGGGCATGACGTGTTTTATTTTTTTAACAGATAAAATTCCTTGAAGTGAAACATAAATAGTTAAATACTTAAATTCTCCGAAATATTATTTTTTTTTATGAAATTAAAAATATTAAAAAAATAGTCATTACAATGTAGAAAAAAAACGAAGCAGAAGCGCTATTGAAATAAAAATATAAACTTCAAAACCTGAATAATTTCTGAATAGAGGTTAAAAGTTCTTCTAATAAGTAATCCTGAACTTCTGTCTGTAACCTGGGGAAATCAAATAGATTTCAGAATTTTTTAATCCGCTTTCTTCAATTGTAATTCTTCAGATTTCAATTGTTTTATTTTTCTTAGTTAAACATTGATTTGAGTTGCCTATCTTGCATTTTTATTTAAAATTTAGCCAAGATCTAAGGAATATATTAAAACGGTGTATTTAAATATTATTCTTAATGAAGTTTAATAATTCTTTTAATAAACATCCCTTTCACTTCTGTCTGTCTCCTTGGGCAAAAAAATAGATTTTGGAATTTTTTAATCCGCTTTCTTCAATAGTAATTCGTAAGATTGTGATTGCTTTATTTTCCTTATTTAAATATTAATTTGAACAACCTAATATACATTTTTTCAAAAAATTTGAATCTGATTGAAAAATACATGTTAAAAATAATGATAACAAAACGTACATTACATATATAACGATTGTTTCATTTGAAAGTGAATATTCAAAGCAAGACTTTCATATTTTAATATAATTTATACATATTTTAATATAATTGAAAAGAAAGTTTAAGTACTATTTCTGAATGACAAGAATGAAGAAAAATAATGAAACAAAAATCTCAAATGGAATAGCAATTTCCAAATTTAGAATGGCAATAGAATAGAAACAATAGAATAGAAAAAGAAACAATAGAATAGCAATTTCCTTAAGATTTTGATTGCTTTATTTTGCTTATTTAAATATTAATTTGAACAACCTAATATGCATTTTTTTTAAAAAATTTTAATGGGAGTGAAAAATACATGTTAAAGACAATGATAACAAAACGTACATTACATATATAATGATTGTTTCATTTGAAAGTGAATATTCAAAGTAAGACTTTCATATTTTAATATAATTTGCAAAGAAAGTTTAAGTACCGTTTCTGAATGACACGAATGAAGAAAAATAATGAAACACAAATCTCAAATAGAATAGCAATTTCCAAATCTTCAAGCATAAATTTCTTGAAACAATTTAACAAAACCAATTGTTATAAATCTACAGAGAAAAATCTTATCATTCTTTTGACAACTCAGACGAGAAAGAACGAATTCGATCCCAAGCTGTTTCGCTCTGACAACCCCGAAGAAACGAATCTTTTTTTAAAAAGAAACAACAGTTAGTAATGACATTTCCTTCACTGTTCTTATTTTATCATATTATTGCGCCTTGAGAATTTTGAGTACAGCATAGCAGCTACAAACGTGAATCACAAAAATGCAAATGCATTGATCAAAATTAATTTCAGAACAATTAGAGCTTCAAGTAAGAGAGATGATTTTAATTCCTTCTTGATTCATCTCTCCTTGCCAGCTTGAAAAAAAATATTTCTTCTGTAGTAGGAATATTTTGATTTCTCAAAAATGTTTTGTATTATAATTAATTCATTTCGACATTTTTCTCTCAAATGTTATGAATAATACATGCAGTTCACATTTCTCTTATTAAATTAAATTTATGAAAGCATATGAAGAAAAAATACATTTTCGGAAATACTTTTATTTTGAATGTGTACGTAAAAGTTCTTACGATTTATTAAATTCCAGCGTTATTTGAATATTACATGTTTTGATGTTAAGGTAACATACCGTGTTTAAATTTTCAAAAAGCTTACATTTTTAACAGAAAACACTTTGATCTTCCCCAAAGAGTTTTTGCTTTTAGAGCATCGAACATAAGCAGGAAATTTATATATCGTATATGATATTTTTTTCGTGTAATCCTGACATTTGAATTTAGAAATAACGCTAAAATGTTCGAATTTCGTCTTAGTATTGCTCTGATAAATATGCTTTTCGACTGTGCTGGTACATTAGCGTTATTTTCTATTATTTCTTTTTTTTTCATATTGTTTGCTGTAACTGCAGGTGTATCTTACTGAAGGAATATTTAATATCTTTCTTTCAAAGCTTATGTTGTCATTTGTTTGTTCAATTAAACTCTATTTTTTATGAAATAAGGACAATTATGTCGTTATAACGACATAATTACAATTTTATTACTGCACTACTGATAAGAGTTCAACACTCTATACAAGTTTAACGCACGTAACACTTAATTTGTGATTAAGAAAATAATTTTTTTCTTATATGGTAATCATGCTCCTGACCATACTTGTTTTATATTTATAGGAATAACATTCACATTTTACTCAAAATACGCTTCCATAGAGATAGCTACGTCATTACTTTCCTAGAGATGAAAGCTAGTTTACGGTTTTATAAACTTAGTCTGTTCAAATTACTTAAATATTAAATTAGTTTGGACATTAGCAAACATTTACATAAGGAAGTGATTAAAAAAGAATAGTAAAGTGATAGCAAATATGCGAATTAGTCATTTGCTTATATTTTAAGAATCCTGATTGTCAGTTATGAAGGATGAAAATGCACAAAGGAAAGTAAACGTAATCTAAGCAATATAAAACATTATGTATTTACGGAGGAAAACGAGATTTAAAATATCAAAACATGTTTAACTGTCTGTAAAAAACTAATCTAAATTAAAAAGAAATTGATTTTAAACTTATTAATGTTTCACTTTCCTACAAAATTGGTTTTGGTGTTTTCAACCCTTCTTTTCTCATAAATAAGCTTGATTTTTATATCCTTTTGCTTAATTTTCCTTGCTTGAAAATTAGTTTCCAACTTCCTAATTTTGTTTGAAACAAATATCCAAGCAAAGAAAATAAAAATAAGGACTAATAATGAACAATTAATGATGAATGAACAAATAAAGACCTAATGAATAATGAAGCTCTTATCAATCATGGAAACATTGTAAAATTTATCAAAGCACGGAAGCTTTCATGGCTTGGAAACATTGTGAGATCAACTAACAACCGAGTGGTAAAGATTCTGCATTGGAAGCCTATGAGCAATAGGCCAAGAGGCAGATCAAAGAAAAGATGGATGGGTCATGTCTTGAATGATTTAAAAACTTTAAAGACTGGAAGATAGTGGTCAGGAACCGATCTGTTTGGAGAAATTTTGTGAGGCACTCTTAGGCTCACCTTACCCAGGCCAGTAGTGCCAAGAAAAAAGAAGAACTTCCTATCGTAGGCCGCATTTTGACTCAAAACATTCCTAAAAGAAGTTCGAATTGCTGCGGTTGCGAAACACTGTCCATTCGTCAAAGCTTACTTATTATGGTATTACGGTTACTTATTATGGTACTTACTATCGTTAATCTATTTGTTCGTTAAATTCTAGTTATAATTACGTTTTCTCCGTCCCTTGCAAACTTGTTTTTTTATGATTTTTTTTTTTTTGCTTCTGGCGATATTTTTCTATAAAAAACAAGGTGAGCCAAAAAAGGTGTTAAGATATTAAAGGCTATTTGATTTGGGAATGCGATTATGTACATGTGCATTGAGAGAATGGCATAACAAAAATTACAAGAAATCATATACGTTAATCTATTATCATAAGTGACATGCGTGTAAAAAGTCGTGTCAAACTGAAATTGAGCAACGGATAAACATTTTGCTTTATTACGAGTTAAATAGATGGCATAAAAAGTGTGTGAGGTGTTATTTCGGGTATTCAAAGCACATGATGCCTTACGTCATAGTTAAGTAACTGTATATTTTATAACCGGCGCATAACAGTTGACCCATTTATGAGTTTACGACTATTTTTGTTTAACTTAGTAACTTTGTAGTTTTGAACCAATCCAGAAGACAAGGAAACTCCTGGATCAAGTATTGGGAGAATTTTGTTTTCGAAGAGGTCTTTTTGACGGAACTAACCCGTAATTGCCTTACATAAAGAGGAAAGCACCGAAACCACCCACCACTATTCTGGCAGCAAGGTGACTCTAACACATAATCTTTACAACGTTCATGACTTATTTCGAGTAAAAAAATGAAGCCATAGATGATAAATCAAGTTTAGTTCGATGCTAAACGTATTCTATGACAGTAACAACAAGTAAATCACATCAATTGTGTGGCAAAATCACTGCTGGATATTGAAGGAATTAGAAATTAGTAACGATAGATATTTCACAAGGATTTGTACAGGGGCAATATCTGTACCTATTTTATGTCACACTTATTGAAAACGTGTTACATCTGTAAAACCATCGATCTAGTGGCAGTCCGGTATATATTCCACAGCTGCGTCGACGAAATGAAATGCTAATTGTGACTAATTTTACTGGTGCTGATGAAGAGTGTTTAGAACAAATGATTTGCTATATTTCCATTTAGAGAATTTTTCACTTCGTGCATATATATATGAAAACAATACTAGTTTCCGATGCAATTTTTGTAATAAAAATTAGATAATGCTCAAACTGGCTTTTCATTATTCTCTAAATCTAGTTAGTAATTAGTCTGCTCAGAGGCTATTTACTGCTCAGAGTTAGGCAATAATTACTCTGAAAACTAAATAGTCTCTAAGCATGCTTTCTTATATGAAAGAAGTAGAATGAAATCAAGTCTGAGCAGAAGAACTTCAAGAAACCGTACAGCGGTTTTCAGTTCAGGAATACACAGCTTGCTTCGATGCTTTTATAAAATTCTGTCGTTTTATGAGTTCGGTTAGAGTTACAAATATAAGAAGCGGAAGATTAAAATCTATCCTCATTGTTTTTGATCGCCAGATATGTCTCGGAAAAATGGTTAAATAGCAATTTATTTAATTGTTACATTGCCATATTCTTGCAAAACATTCAAATAACCATAAATAAGAATTTATTCACACTTTGAAGTGTGAGAAAAACAGTTTATTGAACAACCGGACATCACAAGCTTCAGACGTTGTGCAATTGTTTATTACACCAACTAGGTTTACCTAAGGAAACTATTTAGTTCCTTGCAGCTGGGTACATCTTATAGATGATATAACTAATCTTTGTACGACATCCAGCATCAACACCACAATATTTTCTCGAATCTCTTCTACACATGAAGCGTTCCCAGTCCTTTGCATTCCACGATTTAAGAACCTGGACAATTAGAATACGATACTCTCATTCAAACACAGACGACAGCACCATAGAAATTACTTAGCACAAAAAAGTCTAGTAATTCCTATCTTTTACGATAGGTGCAACAACCAGATAAACTGACTAAACCACATTTCACTGTTTATGTAAAAACACACACACACACACACACACATCTTAACTGCAACCTAACTTCAATTCCCATTACATAACGAAAATCCCAGCTGCGATGCCCAGTTAAATTTCTTTTTCCATGGTTTTAAAACCATGCTATTTGTAAATGGTTAAAAAAGACGTATAGTTGGAAATCATGGTTTCTTAACCGTAATAGTCGTAATGGTTTCAAAACCGAAATTGTTATAAAGCCTAAAAAACGGTTCTTAACCATATACTTTATGGTTAATTAGATGAACAGACTACTATTTATTTTACCGTATTCTTAAAATTAAAATTCTATAAGTGTACATTATTCTATTGAAGATCACACATATAATAACTCGCTTCCATGAAATACAGTTTTCTCATGGAATTCTTCTAGGAAAATAAACTATTTATTAATATTTTTACGAATGCTAATGAGCATAAAATAAAATCTATAACCAACTTCTCTAATTAAACTGCAACAAGACACTTGCACTGATAAATACATGCGATAACTATTATTTACTTAGGACTTTCTCGTAGTCCTCTTCTGTGATAAATCTGGAGTGGAAAGTAAATATAAAGTAGTGCATGCCCTAACGATTTGAAGAAATCTTAGATGGAAACAGTAACAGGACACGCAGCAATTGCGCAGATTCTAGAAGAAAAAAATTTACTTTATTCTCGGAATCTTCTTTGCAATTAAGTTTAAGGGAAATGTTTTAAAAACAAAATATAAAAAGAACACTTTCCTCTGCAAATGCCTGGATACTTTTATTCGCAGTGTATTTTTATTTTCCAACTTTTTTTCTCCTTTTATTCATAATATTTATTTCAATAAAATTTTGCCATCATAATTTAATTATTTAGATTGTTATGTCCCAAATGTTTCAATTATATACAAAGTTGTACGTGAAGGTATAGGTAGTTACATCCAAAGATATCAACTCTATTATTTAGATACTTTGAAAAATCATTATATTTTTAGTGCAATGTACATTTTTTAATGTTGGTTGTGTTAAACATATCAATAATGACTACTTTTGGATATTTAAACTAAATCAGTTTATTTTATCGCATTATATGATTAAAAACGTAATATAAGAGGTTTGATTCTGATGTCAAAATATTATGTAATGTATTAGTAGAGAAAAATCGATGAAATAACAACTTTTAATTATCAAGATATGCATATGTGCATATAACTTCTAAGTCTAATTATGTACTAAAAACCTACTCGATTTGTGTTCAGAGTAATGGTATAAGTCTCAATGCACATTTTTTCTCCAAATTAATTAATTTTTTAATAAATGTAAAATTTTTAACCACTTGTGTTCGATATTATTGATGAGATTTAAAATTAATCGGTATCTGATTATCGTGAATATCGTGGGCGAAATGGTAACAGTGGAAATTCCTTTTACATTGCGCTTGTAGTGAAAAAGGGATGCGAAAGTGATATATCGAACAAAGAAAATCATCTTGGTTTTATTAGACGGTATTTTCAACGTTACCAAAACAAATATGGCCACATTTAAAAATTCGAAAGCATATTAAATCAACAAAATAAAATACTAAGCCGACTCTCCTTTATAGAAAAGACAGTTTATTATAAGTAACACTAATTAATGGTCGGAATAAGGGGCTATCGGACATCCAGAAATCTCCAATCCAAACGCCAAAAACGTACGCATTTTCAGTAAATGAATCTTCGCTACCGGACACTTAGGAGCATGGTAAGGGAACCAAAATTTGGCGAGTTATCGATGGATAATATGAATAAAAATAAAGACAGTCGCGAGTTATTAATGTTAAATTTTAAATAATTTGGCTACAGCTTAGCAACGAAAAGACCGTTAGAATTTAATATAACCCTGTAACCAAAGCATTTTTTGTGGTTTGAGAAATAAGGAATCGATTAAATAATTAATTAAGTTTAAAAAATTTTTTAAATTTAAATAAATAATTTAATTTATTTATAATAGAATTAAAGTTTAAAAAAAACCTAAATTTATGAAATAAAAGAAATTTTTAAAGTTAGAAAATATGTAATGCATATAATGGTGTCAAAATGATTTCTATATCTGAGAATTAAAAGCAAAAAAATGTGAAAATGTTTAGTCTTCCTTTTTCCTCTGCTAAAATTTTCTTATGGGTTATACGTCATAAATAATCATCAGAACAGTAATTAGCGAATATTATTTGATCCATAACAAATAAAAACCGTGTACTACAAAAGATTTACGAAAAGCATTCAGTTATTAAAAATTACACAATATTTACTTAAGAATTATAGCAAGTAAGTAGTTTTTGTCATTTATCTTTGTTTTATAATGTTGAATCGTTAATTATGTAAAACTTTCTCTGGAACTTAAATTTTGATTTTGGTAATTGCAATGATTACTCCTTTCAAAAGTAATAAGTCAGGCAAAGAATAATTCACTCCTAAAGAATTTGCCTAAATATATATAAGAACATACGTAGCAGCCTTATTAACTCTACTCATTTAGGCAATTTGCGTTAAATAATAAAAGTTGTAAAATTTAATGATCTTAAGCCATCGTATTGGGTAAAAAATTCTTTTGAAGTAAAATGTTGAAAAAGTTTAGAAAAAGGTTTCACATACTGATTAAATTAATATTCTGTTCGTTACACGTCTGTTTCAGCCTGTTTTTTTGATTTTTTTTTTAATTTTTCTGATAAAAGCAGAAAAAAAATAGCAGAATTATGTTCCACATTAAAAGTATCAAAGCTAGTTGATAGTAGTTTTTTTCCGAACAGATGATATTGACAGATTTATTAGTGTCCTACCCACAAAGATTTACTTGAAAGTATATTTTATAGAAACTTTACTGAATAAAAAAGATATGGAAAAAAGTTAATTATTATTCCTATACTATTGTCTTTGTTAATTGACTATGCGCTTCAAGACTACACGATTCCCCACTCTCCCCTCTCCGTTACCGTGGAATTCGCAATGCCATTATATTATTAAAATAATAATATTGAAATTATATACGGATTGCGTCATAGATGCTTCTTAATTGCCGTGTGAACAAAAAGAGTAACGTTGCTGCCTGCCTCACAGTTACCAAGGCAAAGAAGGGAGAAAAAGTGACCTTGAGACGACAAGTTTAATTACCAGGAGTATATAATAACAGAGCATGAAATTTCATCTCCAAAGATACGAGCTAGACTAATATTTTTGTTCGTTACTACTTTCACAAAAAATATAAATAATTTTTAAATTATTAACAAACGTGCGTAAAGAAATGTTTGATGACGAAAACCATTAAAGGATGTAGAAAATTTGAAGCGTATTTATTGCAAAAAACGATTATAATAATTAGCTACAAAAGTTACAATTAGTTGCAATTAACTAATTGTACAATTAATGAATTGTAACTAATTGTACAATTAGTTACAAATTATAATAATTAGTTTCCATAAACGTTGTTACAAGGAATCAATTATTCCAATGTCACCTGCATATCTTTAAAAATAATAAAAATGAGAAAAAAATAACAGGTATGATTCGATACTTCTGACAATTTTCATATATCACTGCTTTTCAAATTAAAATACAATTTGACAGGGTCAGAATATATTAAGAAACGAGTGAAATTCAGGATCAATTATTCTAGGGAAGAATTCGAATAGTATCTCAAGTAGCGTCCTGATTTGATTTTGAACATACATGCTGACATTGGAAAGAACATTAATTGTAATTTATTTTATTTTACCGTCGTTGATCAGCCGACCCAGTTTAGGGTTTACGACTACTAATGTTCAACTCAGTTGCCTTGTAATTTAGAACCCAATCCAGAAGACAAGGAAGCCCCTGGATCAAGTGTTGGGGTAAATTTGCCTTCGTGGAGGATTTTTTTGACGGCACTAACCCGCATTCGTGTCACATGGAGAGGAAAACCATGAATACTTCTCATGGTTAGCCGGATGGCAAGGGGACTCTAACCAATGATCTGTATCTAATATGTATTGGTATATTTATTATCTAAAACTTGTAACGTTTTCATGCTTTCATTATTAAAACATGGGAGACTTGTTTCAATATTATGTTTTGTCAAATTTTATAAACTTCAACAATTTGCCATCAAACTATTAAACAGTATAATACCCAGGTTGAAACTTCTTAGGTTTTCGAGCTTCCAATTAGATTGCCGTACAATGTGCAAAAATATTATATTGACTGCATTGTTTGTAATGTCGCAATATTGTTACACAAAACTGATCCTCATTTAGAAAATAAATAAATAAAAAATAACAAGATTTGTCTCAGCCCATCTGTACGATCACAGTCATACAGTTATCTTGTTTTAAACAGAAAATTATTTATGAAATTTTAATTTATTTTCCACAAAATTTAAAAAAAGCAATTATTATATTTGATGCCGAAAATAGTTGCAGTCATAATTAATTAATTTTGACATCGATAAATACATTTTAAAGAAACGTTGAAAGTGTTGAGATAGATAGAAATAAACTACACCATTAGTTCCATGTATGCCTAAAGATAATGCTCAAAAATAAAATACCAAAAAATAACCATTACACGAATCAGCTGAAGCTGAAGTGGCATCAATTGTTTAGGATAATAAAAGTATGTTTGTCTCGGAACATGTCTCTTACAATAAAAAAATTTACCCTATAATGTTATGCATCGTTAACTGGATAAGTCGATAAAGTGTTATAAGAATAAATGACCCAAAACTATTTTATGAGATAATACGCACAAAATCTTGACAGCTGCAGAAATTACGCTTCCAGCTGTTAAATCCATTACATTTTATTCTTAAAAAATATCTTTATTTGATTTATTTTTTATAAACTTCCATCATTAGCATACTTACGAAGAAGAGAAATTTAGATTAAGAGAAAAGAAACATGTAGATTGAAGTTAAATCTTTTGTTTGTCTAAATTGAAGTAATTATGCTGAGTTAAGAGATAAAACTGCTGACCTTACAGCATTAAAAATTAGCTAGAGTTAGGATTTTTTTCCAAACTGGTTTTAATGTAAAAACAAATAAAGTTTATTTAACAAAATAATCCAACGTTAGGGATCTGGTTAGTGGTACCATAAATTTAAAGCATGAGTACGCAGACAAATGCTTACAAATTGTTCCTTTCTATGTTCCATTTGTTCGTTAATTTCTTTGATTTCAAACTAGAAACAAATATCATTAATTAGACATTCTTAGTAAAATTTACAAATCTTCATGCAGTTTAAACAATTGCTTGTTTTTCTGATATAGTGAAATATCTTAGTTCAAATATATTTCACTATAGTTTCTGGGCTATGTAAGTTCCAATCTCAAAATGTATGCTCTGAGTGGAAAATTATTTAAGATATATAAATTAATAAAAACACTCATTCACATTTGTTTTTAAAAAGTTTTAAATATAAAGTCTTAAAAATAATGTGAAAATTAAAATATTTTTTAAAAATTTAAAATTTATTTCAGTCAGGATCTCAAAGCTACATAAATTCAACTCATAGTCTTATTATTGTAAGATTGAAGTGACATTTTTGGAACATATTTATATTTTATTTTTCATGTTATATCTAAAATAATTAATCGAGCCAATCTTTCATTATCAACATTTATACACCATATATAGTATTGAATGACTGATTATGCGATAAGTTACTTTCCAACACTGTAACCTAAATCATGTGAACAATATTTATCCTATTTGTATTGCAATATAACCTACATTTCAAACAAACTGATTCCATCAATCAGAACTAGTTTTCTATATATACTTTAAATTCAGGCATTCTAGAAAAATGTATAGTTTTAAGAAATTAAGAAACTAAATGAATCAATTTATGTTCTTATAATTGCAAAATAATATATATATATATATATATATATTACATACATTACACTATATTACCTCTCTTACATACATTACATATATGAATTTAATTTAAGGGATCACAGAAAGAAATACTAGGGACACCAGCGACACTTTTTTATGAGATTTGATATTTAAATGCATTATAAAACTTCTTGGGCAAAACAATGGACAAATTTCGATGCGTAAAAGAAGTTGATGCGAAAACTTCTCGCTTTTTAAAGAAAAAAAATTGTACCGAATAAGGAACATGGTTCAACGCTATATAACTTTAAGACACGTTACATCGAAATGAATTTTCACAATGGAATAGAATATTTTTAATATAATGCGAAATAGTTTTCTAAACTTAAATATAAAAAAATATTGAAATATTAAATGCGAATATTCAAAACTAAGCGTTTCAAGTAACAAAGAATATTTCGAAGGAAAAGCTTAAACCTTTATAAAAGTACAGTTTTCCATTCTACTCTAATCTACTCCATTACTCCACTTTTAAAGTAATGAGTTTTTGGTTTCAGTATGCATTGAGTTTTAGTAATGTTTGAATATTTTCTGAGCAGTATAAGCTGACTTATACTACTGAGTTTTGTACTACTTAATGAATTTTATTTCAATAAATTTTCCATGCTGAAAAAATAATACTAACAATCGTGAAGCCATACATGTTAATGTTGAAATTTTCATTAGTTTCGCAGTTGTATTTTTTGGATGAATTTCATACATAGTGTTTAAAAAATTACAGAAAACTTTAAAAAAAATTTAGTACTAGCTGCAAGAGATTGGTAATATACGATTAAACAGATTCTGTTGAGAAAAAAATAATTTTTTTCTATTAAAGTTTCAAAATAAGTTACGAAGTTTTTCAATGAAGGGCCCTAAATTAAAGGAAATGTAAACAATCTTTTCGAAATAAGCATTTTTTGGAGAAATTCAACACACATAAGTGTAAATATATTAATTGAAATAGACTAATTATTGTTTTATAGTTATTCCAGTCAAAAGTTCCAACTGCTGGCAAAATGTATAAGTACTTTTGAAATTTTAAGAAAATAATACTTTCCTTTAAAATGAATGTGGCAAGTTATACTTAGTTAATCTTTCTATGTTTTCCTTTAATTGATTTTTAAAATCACGATCATTTTTGGAACGAAGCAAAATTAGATTAAAAAAAGTACATACTACAAAACCACTTAAAAGAATTTCGAATAAGCGTAGTATTTCAATAAGACCTACAATTTGTTAATTTAAACACTTTGACTTTAGAAAAAAGCATAAAATGTTTTTAGATAATCGTACATGTGTGGTGTAGTAAAATTTAGCAGAAATTAATTCTTAAATATATAAACGTTAAGTTTAAAAATATTTCCACTTCTTAGCCCTAGTCTTTGAAATGTATGACATATTGTAATATACGTCTGTATCTGATTTCCTTAGCAACAACGAAATCGTATTCAACTTTAAAAATTTAATATAAAAAATTTTATTATAAAAAAAGCAATTAAAATATTTAGAATATGGGTGGAGTATTCAAAATAAATATATTACAATTCACATTAAAAGAAAATTATTTTGAGTCTCACATACTCTCTATTAATTTGTTTCTAAATAGATATATAAAACATAATTTTCTATATATCTATGTTGTGTATTTTGTGTTTTTATTTGTTGTGGTAATGAAGAATATGTTAGCTTTTTTATTGAAGTGTAAAAAAAAACCGAGGAAGAACTTTGTCAGCACATTTAAATTTAAAAAGTCTACAAGCAGTCTACAAGTAATTGTGAAAATATTTAGCTTTAGTACAGCTTTTACGCCTATATATAAAAAAGAACATTGAAAAACAAAAAACTGAAAATAACATTTTTATTTTAAATGCAGTTTTGTACAATATATTCAAATTTCTGAAAATATAATTCAAAATTTTTATTTCTATTATATTGCTAGTTTTATCTCTTCTTTACTTTTATTCTTTTTCTCACTTGAACAATATTTGAAAATTTTGAAAATGGAAATATTTATTTATTTTTAAATTTATATCTTAAAATGAAATTTTTATTTCAAAATCGAATTTTTTGTTCCATTAAAAAAATATATATAAAATTAAACATGCAAGAAATATTATCTTAAATTTTGAGTGGTTACCTTATTTTTTTTTTATTTAATTTTTAAGATAAATTATTTCATTTCTATTTTAAGATTTGGCAATTGCCGACGTCCCCATTTCAAGTGTTCAACTTGACGTGTCTCTTGTTTTACTGCCTCAAAAACTATGAGACTTAGGAAATTGAAATGTGAAGGATTGTTGAAAAATATGCATTGAGTATGATGATATAAAATATGATGTTTAATAATTACTGAACAGCGTGAAATCTATCGTACGAGTAGCTCTACATACCACAGTTCTACAGAATTAAAATTTGACATGCGCAAAGAGTCATTTTTGTTTGTAAATTTGATGCAAATTTCGGTTCGAAGTTTAATTTTGATTAAAAGTTATTGTAAATTTAAATGTTTTTCTTTGTGATTTTTTCAGCTTTCTTTGCTTTAAGAATTGACAATTTATTCACTGTTGCAAAAAACATACTTTTCGCCCACAAGATTTTTTTTACTCCTTATTTTATAAGCTCCCTTTCAAATAGATGTTGAAAACCGAAAAATGGTTTGGTTTTTTATTATCCTGGAGTTCTTATGTTTTTATTGCTTCTGTAAGGTCCAGTAAATAGCAACATGGCTTACAGATTTTGCTGTTCGTAAGGTTGCTATAAGGAAACCCTACACCTGTTTCGTTCAGAAGTATGTATTTTTGTTGTTGGCTGCTAAAAAGTTACAACAATTCTATTATACTTTTATTTAATTTTATATATAAAAGATAAAAAGAAAAGAGAGAATAACGAAGAAAATAAAGAAAAATAAAAATAAGTTTTAGTAACTGATAATAAGCTATTAAGATAACTCATAATAAAAAACAAAAAATATAGAGAATACACGGAAAAAAATTTTTTTATAAAGATTAATGAAAAAAGAAGGAAAATTATTAAAATAAAATGTTTTTTTAAATATTTAAAGAAATTTTATTGAAAAAAAGCTGGAAAATAAAATAATTCAAATATATAATCTCGTCATCAGCTCACCCGATTATATCAGCAGAATAGAGTGCTTTCTAATACTGTATTAGATAGCCAAAGAAAAATATATCAATACAATAGTGTGATTAGCACCCAACAAATTGAAGCGAAAATAGAACTTATTAAGCAAAAAATATAGTAAATAAAACAAATTAAGCAAAAATAGAATATAAACAGCAAGAAAATTACAGAATAAAATACAAAATGAAATCTTTAAAGTGAAAATGAATTCAAATGAACACTTTCCGGTATTTTTCAAAAAGGATTTAAAATATTTTCGTAACAAGTTTGGCAGATATATGAAATAGAATAACGAAAATATGAAATAGAAGCGTAAATAGATGGACATTTTTATCGCGCTTTCTTACTATAGTACTGATGCGTGTTTTATTTGTTAGTTACCTTGGATTTGTCAAAAAATAGATGCGCGCAAGGTATTAATAATATACTGGATAGTTTAAAATGTATAATTAATAAGGTGAATTATTAATTATACAATTTTAATCATATTAGAAAAAATATTAACAATCGTTAAAAAATGATTTTCCCGAATCAGATTTGCACAATATTTATGTATGAATAAATATAGATTCAGTTAACAAAGAAGTTTTTATTAATAATAACAACTTCTAATTAACTCATTATTTTATATAGAGCTAAATTGCATTATTTGGATATCTATTGTTTTTTTTGTCTATTTGTTCTTTGGATAAATAAACATTACTATAATCTTTCAATTCTTTTAATTTGATTAAAAATGGTATTTAAATATTTCTTTTAAAACATTAGAATTCCAAGCAATTACTTTAGTATAAATCAAAAATGCAGATATTTTCTTTTTTAATACCTTAATCCAAAAAATTCAAATTAATATTTTCATCATATTTACGATGCAAGGTTAATTCCTTGGGTCCTTAAAATTAAAGATAATCAAATCATCAATAAATCTAAAAGCAAATTTAATATTAAGAGTATAATTTTTTCATAGTAGTGTAATCATAAGTCAGCTAAGAGAGATCATTTTGGTATTCTATCAATTTGATTAAAAGTATGCTTTCCATCTTAAAGATAATTATTAAAAAGACAAATATTAATTAAAATTTCACAATAATCAAAATTGCAATTAAGGATATTTTTATAATCATAGTAATAACTTAAAAGAGAATATTTTTGATTAGAAAGGAGAATGTTATTGAGGACATGCTGGAAATCAAAAGTTGCAATAGAATTATTTTTATTTTGTTTAATAAATTCTGAAATAGGTTGATCATTAGTTATAATCCAAGAAAAACCATCTTTAATTTTGTTAATATTTTTATATTAGTAGTCAGAGAAAATGGTGCTGGGTTTAATTAGGTAAGTATTAGAATCACGTGTGATTATTGTTCTAAATTTTATAAAAAAATTTTTGAAATTTTCAACTGATAATTATGTAAGGAAATTTAATATTGTTAATTTAAATTTTTTATCCTCTAATATAAATCTAAAAATTTTAATGACAAATTATTTCGTAGTTGCTTAATTGATCAATAAATTTTAGACAACTTTTTTAATATTTTCTGCCATTTAAATTTCTCTTAATATTGAAAACAAAGTTTTTAAAAGAAATAATAAACAGCTAATTTCCATTCATTTTACTGTAAATGGGCTTAAATTTTGCTCATTATAATTCCTAGTTGTAAGTTTTCTCTATTATTAAAATTACCAGTAATGTTTATGATGTAAATCAACAAATTCAAAACATTTATCGTTTTCACAGATATATAAATGTATATATAATCTCTATAATACAAAATTACAATGGAAATATGCTTCAATTAGTGCATGTTATTTATTGATTAATATTTTTATTATAAATATATTAGTTTGAAGCAAAACATAAAATATTTTTTCTGACAAAATATATGTTTTACATATTTTAAATATTAAATTAATTTTCGGTAAGAAAACATATACTCATGACTGGAAGATTACGTTGTTTACAAAAAATAAATATATAAAAATATATGTTGTAGAAAAAAAAATATATAGAACAATTTTTAAATAAAGATATTATTTTTAATGCTGAAATTAAGTTACATTACCTTTTACCATAAATTTTGCACGGTTACATTTCTTCAATTATAAAAATGATTATTGAAAAACAAAATAATGTAAGGAATGAATAAATGAATAACAAATAAATAAATAATACGAAACAGATAATAAAATAAATAAATAATAAAATAAGTTTATAAAGAAATTTTATAAAATAAAACAGGGCTTAAAATATCAATTTTAACCAATTTACTGTATGTTTCACGTAAAATTTGTCTTTAGAATCTCTTACCTTATAAATCATTTTTCCTTTCGTGCAAAAAAGAAAGTTCGAAACTGTAACAAGGTGTTTACAAAGATTTATGAATTTAAAAAGAGTTTTCCTCTTCTCCTTCAAAAAGTTCGAAGATTTATTTCATCATGGAACACTTTGAACTCTTCAAGCGGACCGAAAATTGAGAGCTGTTCTCTCATTAGACGCAGGGAGCGTAAGAACTTTTCATCCAACAGAAGGAAGATGAGGATAGCAACTGACGAACTTAAGCTTTGAGGAAAATTCTCCCTCATCCTCGAGCAACTTGGGTCGCACAAACTATCGGCGCTTTAACAGAAATGATGCTAGAGCATGTACGATTCTTTTCTGCTTCAACCAATGAAAAGAGAACGTAGGCTGTTGTTTCCACCAATCAGTAAGAGAAAGTTTTAAGTTCTTTAGAAAAGGAAGAAAGAGAAGAGGCGACTAGACAAATGTCATTTTACCGCACTTGTTAGTGTCTTGAAAGTTGCAAAAGGAGGAGGGAGGTGCTCAAGGCATGGATTTTTTAAAGTTTAAAAGAAGTTGTTTGGAAAATGCTGTTTTTTATTTAAATGATTTTTTTTCTTCCTGAAACTATTTGTAAAACTATGAATAGATAAAAAAAGGAATTCAGTTAAGTTTTTTAAGCTTCATTTTTTGCTATAATTAAGCTTTTTAGAGGAAGTTTTGAATTGTTTTTTTATTAACAAGTAAGTATTAAAAATATAGTTTTAATCAATAGTGTAGGATCAAGACATGGATGGAAAATACATATATTACAAGTACAATCTACCAATACAATAGTAAACGAATTTTGTATTATTTTGGAATATAAGATCCTAAAACTTCATTATTTTTATATTTTTTAGTAAAAACTATAGATCATTCTATATAAAATCGAATACAAAATGTTGACATTGAAAGCACTAAATGAATAAGGGATGCACAGATTTTAATTTTAATCTAAGACCTTAAGTAAATGTAAAATTATTTATTCGCATTTTTTTCAAATAAATACTTACAAAGATGTAATTGCTTGACAGAATTTTATTATAACTTTGTAATTAATTAATTAATTTAAAATTTTGATGCCCCAAAACATAGTTTACAGTAACAAAGTTGAATCGACCTACTTAAATAATTATTTCAGAAGCTATTTAAATAATATAGTGCAAGCCTGTATGTTACACGTCCATAAGAACATTCATAAGTATTTAAATTCATTTCCTTTTAAAAATTCAATACTATATGTATTTTTTTAAGAAAAGAAATCACCGTCTAGATCACATTCAGTGCACAACTAAAAATGTTTCAGTCAGGGAATATTATGCTAAAAAATGAAATTATTCCCAGAAAGTTAATACAAATATAAAAATGCGTGGCTGCCCGCAATTATTTGCTCCTAAAATATACGGCTACCGACCATAAATTGGAATAATGACTTTAAAGGTTTTCTTCAGTTTGAGAATTAACGTTGTTTGAGATGTTCCAATTAGTTTGTCGAAATGGAAAAAGGGGACGTAATGCAGTGCTGCCATCTGTACCGGAGTGAAAGAGTTACATATTCACTGTACAGTATGTGCGAGAGAGGTGCTCTTTAGAACTTAATGGGATCGAGCTTAGGACCTTTAAGAGAGAAGCAGGACCTTGAAACTACTGTAAAAAAAGTGTACGACGGCACGGCCGAACTAGGAAAATTAATATAGCGAATATAGCATTATGTAATTCAACCAGTAATAAAAATAATTTATTTCGATTGCATGAAATTTAAAATTAATTATCTGTTATGAGATAATTTTAGCTTAAAAGGTTTCATTTATTTATAGTTTTTGATTATGATATATTTTAGTTTAATTCGATTAAAATATTTTAACAACATTATCAATTTATACATATTTTTGTATTGCTTACTCAGCTGAACTTCGTGTTCAAATTAGTTTTGTTCAGGTATGGGTGAAAAAAACAATTATTGAAATTTAATTCATTCAAAAATTATTATGTGGAATATAAAGTAAATCGTATGTGTAAAAAGTTAACTTGAATATATATAATCTAAGCATAGGGAATATATTGAAATATATGCTCATTATATACTGAAATAAATACGGTAAGATGATGTTTCCAATTATGATTAATACGGTAAGATGATGTTTCCAATTAAAAGACCGGACGTATGCCCAAATAAGAAAATGACAAAATGTACTTATCACATACAGGAAAATTTGATAAAAATAACACTGGAGTCATAGAAGAACAGAATCTTTTATTAATTTTTTAAATCACACACCAACATACAAAAACAGATAATTGAGTATGATGTTAGGGAAATTATTTTTAACAAATGCTAGGGTTTTTACAAAGAAATGGGTGACGAGAGTAATTTAAAAATTTTATAAAAATTACTCAATCGTATAAGTCAATAAATTACGTATTACATTATGTAGATACAAAAGAAAGTAATTTAAAGGGTGATGAGAAGATAAATACAAGAGAATCATTTAAATTTAAAAAAAAATTATATGATTTTCAAAGAAATTTCTAAGGTATAAAAGGGTAGATATAAAGAACATTAATTTACTGAAATTTAAAAGGATTTGAAGATTTTACATTATTATTTTTAGTCAAAAAGTAAGATGTGGGAAAATGAATTCATTCTCTCGATACAGACCAAAGTCCGCATCTCAGAGAAAGAGCAGAGATGTCACTTAGTGTAGAACTGGTGTAGAACCAGAAAAAGTGATAGCCAATTAAATTTAAAGAGAAGGAGAGTTTAAAAGTCACATAAAAGAGATTGTCCCCCTTAAAGAAAAGAGAGAAAAAGAAAGGCGAGTAAAGAGGGGTATCTCTCCCCACCGGAAGTGCAATGACTGTGTTGACCATCGAGGAAAAGGCGAATAGAATGTTAAAATAAATTTAAACTGCTATATATAAAAAAAGAAAATAAAGGTTCAAGAAAACTAAAGTATTAGATATAAATAAAAGATTAAATATAAATAAAATAAAAATTTTGTTACTTGCACAAAGTGTAAATGTCACACATATGTTAAGCACATATGTACAAATAAAAGACTTGGGCTGGTTTTAATTCCCAAAGAGCACAAGTGGTAATATGACATAGCATTCATTCGCAAACAGAAATACACGATATTTTAAACATTTTTTAATGTATCAAATCGTTCTATGAAACCACAGGCTAACTTATTTATTATATTTTCTTAAAGTACTTCTCAAACTTTTGTATACGTTAAATAGTTTCGATTATTGTTGCAATATAGACTATTTTTGTTGTCATTTGTTGTAATTAAAACTTTTTTTTTATAGAAAGGATGAGGTAAATCATTCTCCATCTTAAGATCTTACGCAGAAATAATTCATGACATAGGAATAATTTTTCGACTTTTTTTTTCATAATTTGTTTTTTGTAATTTATGTTTATCTCAAATTGGAACTTATTGATCAACATTTTGATAATTTTTAAATCGATTGGAAACCTCAATTTGTAAATGTATCATCCATTTCCGAGATAAAAAAAAATACAGTTTCATTCGTTATTTGATTTAGATCCGAAGCTATCCGAAACATTTTCTGGGAGTTTGTAGGTTTTAGCGAGCAAAGTTTGTTTGATCCCTTGTATATTGTATTTTAGTTTAGAACCATCGTTGAACAATCAACTGAACTACTCACTTTAGGGCTATGGATGTTCAATTCCAGAGTGTTCAATTCCTTGTAATTTCCGGGAGACAAGGGAACTTCTGGATTAAATATTGGGAAAAATTTGCCTTCGTGAAGGATTTCTGGTAAGTGGGTTCTAATGCCACTTGCCACATGGGCAAGCCTGCTTGGTGAAACCGAGCAAATTTAAGGCAGAGTGTACGATTTTTGTTTTTCAGTGGCGCCATCTATGGCCAAGAATTCGACTTCTGCCACATCATACGTCACACCTGTTTATAAGGCCGACCCATTCATATATCCATTCATTCATCCACAGATCGTAATTTTGAGGATCGATCTCCAATCCAGTACCCCCAGAGGTATTGATTTGTTTTAGGAACATGGAGGACTTTGCGACACGATAGAATTTTAACGTGCATTAGTCACCAACTGCACGGGGAGTCTTCGGTCGGCGGGGTTCGAGCCCATGAACTCTCGGACATGGGCCCAGTGCCCTACCGACCAGGCTATCCCAGCCGTATTGTATAGGATTTCTAGATGGATCTAACTCGTAATCATGTTACAAAGAGAGGAAAACGTCGAAACCTCCCATGGTTAGCCAGGCGGCGGGAACTCTGACCCATGATCTGTCTACCACAGAGGATATTTTACGTCAGCACTATGGTTTGTGATAGCAGGATACGGAATTCGTATAGAACAGCCATCACTGGGATTTAAACCCGTGTCACCTTATTTGGAGTTTAGTGCTTTATCCCCTGAGTCACTATGGTTCAGATTCTTCGAAAAGTAAGGAAGAAAATGCATTTTTGATTAGTGTAATCGTTTCTAAACGGCATATCTGTAAATTTTCCTACTTTTTCACCCAACTACAAAGCGTTGACTATTCAAATTCAAATTGATAGAATTCTTTAACTTACAATTAAAAATAACTTTCGATAATCAATCTAAATTTAAAAAATGATCTAGCCTGGTTTACGTAAAAATAAACGTTCTTTAAAATACATAAAAAAAACTGCTTTTTTCAGATATTGAAATTTAAATTTGATTTCAATCTTTTCAAAATATTCATTGATCTGAATATTCTCTGTCTGGTTTATAAATGTTTTGTAATATTTATTCAATTTGAAGTCTCAAATTTTATCATGCTTGTAAATACAAGTAAGATTGAATCATTTATGCGAACTACTTTTTAATAATTTTATACTTTTTATTTGCAATATAGTTACGTGTTTGTATGATGGTGCTAGTTATAGTTAATTTCGGTAGATTCTCTTTATACAACATAAATATATGCAGAGACAGTTTATCCTCTTCGTTCATTTATATGCAAGCCGATTCATATAATCTTATATATGTATATCGAGTAAGATCCATCTATATAATAAATCAATTTATCTTAGACTAAACTCAATATGTAAAATTTCTCTTTTTAGACACCTAATAATAGACTTCATAAATCTTCCAATTTTATCAGTTTTTTCTTCTTCTTTTGATTTACGGATTACATATTGCAAATATAATTTATACAGAAATTTTTAAATAAATATATTATTTTATTTCAAGAAAAACGATATATATTTTATAACACTGTTCGTACAGAGAAAATGTAGGATTTAATTTCAAAATAAATACACTAAAATGTATTCTCAAAACAACGGAATCAACGTTACTTATGTACTGGCTGTTTCAAAAATGACAAATAGTTAGAAAAATAATTCTGAAAAATAAATCAATTTCTGAAAAATAAATCAATTAATGACTGGAAGTAATCTGATTAGGACACGCGATTACTTATTCAACGTGAAAGTTAAAACTAGTTTCAAATTTCTCCAACAGAGGGCATCAGTATCTGCGAAACACATTTAAATAATTTAATAATTTTCAAAACAGTTGTTGGATAAAACCATACAAATACCAGCTGCAATGATCTGGCATGCAATAGATAAGAATGTTTTATAGTTATACCAGTAAGTTATACCAGTTTTAAAGTAACACCAGAGCTTCCTTTTTGACGAACTTAAATTTGATGAGTATTTAATTTCTGAAACATTTAATTTAACAAATCTAACATTTTAAATTAATTAAAATTAACATTAAACAAAAAGAAAACACTTAATTTCATAAGAAGAATGCAGAAATCCGTGTATTTTTATTTCAGAGAGTTTTCTGAATTTTTGAACTTTTTTATCAATTAAAATGAAAGTTATATACTACTGCTAAAATTTTAAATCTCATTTGAAAATTAAAAGAGTTATCAGATCTCTGTCTAATTAACTTCTTTTGTGCTTGTGAAAAAATGTTTTGCAAGTTATATTTAATCATTTTACTGGTGTGCATAAAATGCGCTATAATTTCTCTATTTACATAAAATTCATCTACAAAATATTGAAAAATATTCCACATTTTATTTAATTCCGACACATAATCCATGAAATTACAGTATTCACAATTTCCCTTTAAACACGAAGTAAAGTAAGTTAGAAAAATTTAATTTTGAAGTTTTTCACAAAAAATTATAAGAGAAAATGAATTATTAAATCTCAATTCGAAAGTATTCGATTTTTTTTCCTTTTTCAGCAAATTTCTCTGAATATTCTAATTTGTATGAAATTTGCTATTTCAAGTGAGTGAAAAATACCTAATAAAGAAAACATACAAATATATTACTAAAATTCTAAAATTCGTTAAGTAGATATTACAAGAAAATGGAAAAAAATATGATAACTCAGCGTTGTATACTATAGGTTTATTTGAAAATTAAATAAACAATTAGTTTACACAATATTATCGCTTAATAACAAATGTTTAGTTGAATTATTAAATTAAAATGAATTTTCACGAAACCTTCTTCTTTTGAAGTTAAAATGATAAAAAATGAATCCAATTAAAATTTGAAAAGTCTGTTTAATTATATAATAATGCATCATTTTTAAAGTAAATGATGAAAATATTATACTTTGAAAATAAAAATTGGATCTTGTATTACAAATGAATTCAATTAAAATATCCCATCATTATTTGTAATGGTAAATTCCTTTTTAAATACTTCTGAAAATAAGCTGAATAAACATATTATTTCAAAGTTAGCTTATATGATTTCCTTTTTCATTATTATATCAAAATAATGATGCTAATCAAATTTCATATGAAATTAATAGTTTTTTGTTTTTTGAAAATTTGAAAATTTATATCATTTGTTAGTGACATACAATCATGCTGAGCAAATTAAATTTTACAACATTAAAATGAAGAATATTTAATTAAATTACTGTATTTCTGTTCTAAGTAAATGCACAATGACAAAGAAAATCTGTTCATAATTAGTGGAATATGATTAAAAGATTTCCGTGCATCTGGCTCAATGGAACTCAAAAAAGCTCGGTAATTATTAACAAAGTGTTTTGTTAATATTTTCGATAAAATACATCATAAAATATGCTTTTTTTAATATTAAATAATATTGAAATATACCAGTTGATATATAATTTTATAATATTAAAAATATACCAGTTGATAAATTTCTCTATTTCTTAAGTTATTAGCAAAAATGGTAATTCCCTTGTTTTTTATGTAAATGTATTTAAGTGAATAATAAAAATAATAAAATGCGTTCGAAAGCAGAAGAGCGAAGAAAAATTTAGACACTCATAATTTCTCAAGTATATTTTCTTTCATTTTTATTTTATTTGTGTTTATTATTTCGTCTCTAACATGAAGGGTTTGTAAGTAATGCAGTATTCCTAGTTAAAAAAGCGTGATTATTAATTTTATTAGGGAGCAATGATTCAAGATATTTGTCATTAATTTTTTTATTTCATTCTTTTCCTTTATTGTTTGACTTTTTGTGCTAAATCCTGGCTGAATTTAATCACCAATTTCCTAATTCGATATCGGAAATTGCTTAAAATAAACTTAAAATAAACACCTTCTTTAAAACAAAATGAAGTTATAAAATTTACAAAAACGTTAAATCATAGAAATGAGTTTTGTTGAAAATGATATCATACAGTCCATCCAAGGACTTTAATATACTTATTTTGATTACGGGATTTTCAAATTGAGTAACTATTCCACAGTATAAAACAATTTATATTTTTAAATAATCCGAATTTAGTTCATTTGTTTTGATCTTAAAATTTTTTTATTTTATTAAATATTATCGAAAGTTCTGAAAAATTATATTGTTAGCTTATGATTATAAAAATCATTTGCATAGAATAATGAAGAAAAGATCAATAACTTTTGATTTTTGCATAGATCAAATTCTTCAAGCGTGAATTTTGCGAGTTTCCCCTTTTTCAGTACTTAAAATTCTTTTTTTTCTACTGAGGTCCTATCTCCTTTATCATAAAATATAAATCGGTTTTCCATAATCTCATTTGTTTCCAACTTTTTTTCGTTTGAAAAAATCCTTTCCATGCAAAATACAATTTATTGCATGCATTTAATTTTCCTTATTTTTGACATTATATTTTTTGAGAAGTTCATTTTAGTTAAAGCTAGCATGTAAAGCAATATTTTATCTTTTTAGAATTTGGGAAATAATTATATGACCTGCATTTTTAATAACTCATTTAGCTATGTTTTTTTCAAAGAAAAATAATTATCATCTGTTAATTCTTTATTTGTGTTAACTTTTCTAACATTATTATGAAATTATGTGGTATAAATTAAAAAAAAAAATATTTGCTTAAAGACAAGAGATTACTTGAAGGAAGAAAAAAACAATTTTCTTTTAAAAAAAGCATAACCCCAAAGAGAAAAATAAATTGGTCCTAATTCTTTTTACAAATAAAATAGTTGAAAAAACGGTGCGTAATAGAACAAAAATATTTCAAAGCTGCATTGGAAGCTACTTAAAACAATTTATACTACGATACGCAATTATGTATGTTACGTTAAAAATATACACATGTACATGCAATGCTATGTATTTCAAAGTTTCTGGGGTGGAATTTTCATAGTGATGAATATATTCATTGAATAAATAGCTGGTTACCCAACAGAATAATTAAAAAAAAACGTTGTTTTATGTCATAAAATGTTTCTTTTAATATTACATAGACTTTTGTATTATCTAGTTATTTTAATAATTTTTAACAAATGTGGCGAGTAAAATAAATTTGTTTTAGAACTATATANTTTTATTTTCTGTTTTTACATGTTTTTTTTACTTTTTGCGATCTATTTTATTTATTGTTATTTTTATAAAAAAAATGTTGAGTGCTCCTGACACTATTGTATTAATATATTTTGCTTTGGCGTTATTGATACAATATCAGAAAGCACTCTGTTTTGCGGATATAATCGTGAGGGCTGAAGAAAAGATTATTTTTTTTCCGGTTTTTTAAATAAAATTTCATCCTTTTTTTTATAAACTGTTGTTTGTTATTTTTTTACTTATTATTTCCCCCCTTCTTTTCATATGTCTATTATTTTTCTTTGTTTTATTCTTCATTTTGAACTTATATATTTATATATATATATATTTATATATATGGTGATTTTTAAAACTATATATGTATATCTTGTGAATGAGATTTCAATGGTGAACGAGTAAAAGGATTATATTAAAGTTCTATCCTAATAGTCCTAATAATATCCTAATTGGAAACTTAATATTTAATTTAAAAACATTAGGAAGTCATTAAAATCATTATCATATATATATATGATCTGGAAGTTATAAAATATATTAATAGAATAGAAAAAAAAATATTAATTCTATATTGAAAGTAGGGATTGATTAATAGTATCCTCTTATTACTAAACATTTCTAAGACGCCTAATATGCGAATATTGAGTTTTTTCCCTCCTGTTTAACTTTAAATTGTCACTGCAGTCTGAAATGTAAACATTTAGATTATAGTTTACAGGAGCCGCGGTGGCTCAGGGGATAGAGCCCTCGTCTCTTAATGAGATGAACCGGGTTCGAATATCAGCGAAATTGCTAAATGATAGACAGAACGTGTGTTAGACTTTTCTTACCTTTAAGCTAACCATAAGAAATTTTCATATTTTCCCAAACTTTTAATGCAAATTCATGTTAATTCCATAAAAAAAGCCCTTCACGATGACTAGTTTCTCTTGATGTTTGATTTAGGAGTTTTCCTTGTCTTCTGGGTTTTGTTCAAAATTGAAAAGCTGAGGCCTTGGAAAGTGATATTAGTAAACTCAGAATTGGGGCAACTATTTAACAACGGTTATAAAACATAATATAAAGTACTAATAAGGTGACAAAAAAATTATATTTATTTGAAATTCCTTTCATATTTTGCTTATTAAAAGTTGTAAAAGAGTTTAAAGCAATAAAAAAATACGAAATAATAAAAGAAATATTGTAAGGAAATAAACTAACAATTTAATAGAGTACACCAATTTAAAATAATATTTTTATTAAACGCGTGCATGTCACAGCTAAGAACAAGAACATATATTATATTTTTTCAATCAACAGAATTAGAAAAACTAAGAAAAACAATGTTTAAAAGTTTACCGTTAAGATTAATATATATTGAATATTTTTCTGTCATTAAAATCACATATTGAAACAAACATGCGTCATATTCAATAAGTTTCGCTTCTTCATATTCATTAAGCTAAACACTGATAAAACGATTCATTTTAACAATGAAATTTCTGGCTTTTAGTGCATTATTATAAAATCTTTATAAATTTATTTTTGTTTATAGCGTTTGAATTCCAAAATTTTTTTCTGGAAAAAAATCAGATGTTTCCAAAATAATTCTCATCAGTCAAATGGTTTTAAAAAAATAGCTATTTTCTTATTTTAACAGATAATGTAATTTAAAATCCTATGGAACATTTGAACTTTAATTAAGGCAACTAAAAGAGAGTTGCAGAAATTTGCATAGTATTAAAATTTCTTATAAAATGTCAGAAAAAAATGAAATGAATATTTAAATTTTAATGACTTTGAATATGAGTTTTAAATATATTTAACTCGCCATTAGATGTTATAAAATGATTGCTTTAAGAGTAATGTTAATGTCACAACAATGTAAAAAATTCCTTTCTTTTAACAGACTTTCTACCTGTTTGACGATTTAAAGCTGTTTTGCTGACAAAAAGATTTTTCTCTCGAATCACATAAACGAAAAGGGTCAGTTTGAAATCTAGTTTCTGCCTAGTAGTTTTGCTTACAGCACAATAACTAACCGTTTTTTTTTCAAAATATTTTACGATTATTTTCTATATATCCTCCTATTTTTAAGCAAGGTTTTGAGCATCGTATAAATAAAACTGCGATACGAACTTTTTTTAAATTTATACTTAACCGATTATTGTATATTTTAGACAGACGTTTTTGGTTAGTTCAGTTGCAAAACAGTTTTATGCGCGTGGACCACTACATTTTAAACAAATTTTCATTTAAATATTTTTTCATTAGATAATAATTTTCAGATTAAACAGTTAAGCATTTTTCACCATGCCGGGACACAAGAGCTGTGATAGATCAGGAGACAGAGCGTTCACTTACCAATGAGTTGACCTACGTTCGAGTCCCAACATCGACTAGTCATGCAAATGCTGCCCTCGACCTGCATCGTCCAGAATACCAATATGGTCATTTTATAGACTTTCTTGTTTAAACAAAAGAGTTTGTGTCCTAAATTAACAACACTCCTCGGGTTAAAGAACAGGTGTCTGTTTTTAAATGACATTATTCTTCAGTGAAATAAGCGGTTTTATACTGGTACACAAGCTTACAGTTTTTTTTTTCCCTTTCAATGTAGCAGTTTTAGAGAGTTCACAATACAGATCTATTGTAAAATGGCTTCACAAGCACAACTCGATACATTTATTTTAGGGTAATGACTAACCAAACATTTCAGAAGCAAAATAACAGGAACTCCTTTCTTATCAGAAATGTAATTATAACACGTAAATGCACACGTGTAACTTATTTTATTTAGCATTTTAAAATTCGAAGAATTGTAGAGCAATTGCTTTTTGGCATTTTTAAAGCGTACAGTAACATCAATCAGTGAACTTTTGGACACTTTATTTTTATCATTGCGCATTTTTGTGAAAATTTATATACTGCATAATGTGTACTCTAATGTAATTGCATGACTATCTGATCACAGGCTTAATTTTGCTGTATAATGGAAGTGTAAGTTTAATTTAAATCGACCAGTATATTTGGTACCAATGGAAAATATTTTTTTGAATTATAATAGCTTTATTTTGTTGCAATTAAAATTGAAAATTATTTTTCGCTACTAGTTGCCTTAAATTAATCCTTGATCTTACATTTCAGAACATAATAAGAACTACAACAAATGTTTGTTGTTGTTTTTAAATATTTACTGATGCTCCACTTTTAGAAAATTTTAATATATCACTTGATATTACATTCTTTAATTGCATGTTTTTGTTCAAAAAATATATCCTTTGACAAATAGAAATGAATTTCCCTCATAAAAATATATATAATGGCCCAAACATAAGAGCAACATTTGGGTAAACTAAATTTCTTAAGACACTTTTGCCAACATTGAGTAATATTATACTAAATAGTAATTTGATACACTTTTTAAATAAAAATAAAATTTAATTTTCTACATAAAAATGTGTTCATTTTCCAACTTAAGATAAACATTCAACTAAATTAAAATGTTTTATAAAGACACTATCTCCTTTCACTAAAGAATAACTCCTTGTACACATTTATAACTAATATCATAATTCATATTACATGTAATACATTAAAAACATATGCTTTTTAAAAGACATATGATAATTAATGTTGAAAAAAAGTGAAAGAAAAGAAATATAATAAAATAAACAACGTGTTTCAGAAAGTTAATTCCAAATATCAGCTCACGTAATATCTGTATATTGAAAATTATTCGTTTTTATTATCATTTAATTCTTGGATTTTATTCTATTCATCATCGCTTACTATTTATTATTAGTATTATTATTAGTTCCAACACAAATTACTTTGGAATTAAAAGAAAACATTTCCGAAAAGTTTTGTTAGAAAGTTAAATGGAACAGAGAAAAAGAAAGAAATTATCTCGATTATTGCCATACATTATAAGAGAATTGTTTGCTTGAACTAAGGTCAAGTAAATACATGCTTACTCAATATACATATTTAAAGGAAAAATAGCTCAATAAATATAAAAATGAAAAATGGTTTTCTCGAGGTATTAATCACAAACTGAAGTATTTCCTTGATTTTTGTTCTTGATCTTGTTACAGCATTATTTACTTTCTAGGTAATTTGAAACATAACTTAAACCCTATCATAAATGCAAAATCTAAGCTCTTACACATATTACCATAATATATAAGACCTTTAAATTGATTGTATTAAACAGATTTCAGAGTAAAAACCTTGAAATATATCTGGCGTTGTATGTTAGATTTATAGATTAATTAATAAATCGAAAACATATAAAGAGGCTTATTTTACTATCGTATAAACGAAATTGAGGCCACGTAGCAAATATGAGCCAGTAAGGGAAATTTAAGTTCTATTTCTGTTCTTTCGTGTCTATATGCCAACACTTTAGAATAAAAATGCGTATTTCTAGAGAAAATTCTGAATATTTTCTTGTAGTGTTTTTTTAAAATTCTTATTAGATTTTTTCTTTTAAGAAAAGGAGGAGGGGCAAATTTACATCTATTAAATTCGAAATTCTGGTAATTTGGATTTACTGTTTTTGACAGGATGAAATGAATATTTTTAGGAAATTTCAAAATAGAGCTCTGGGTAATTATTTGTTAATTATTAACTGGGTAATTATTTGTTAATACCAAAATGAAAAAAATTGCAAAAAATAGTATATAGTTAGAATGATGTATAATCTTTAAAAAATTTTAAACTGTTAAAGAAATATTACATTCACCAAAAATAATCTACAATACATTTTTGAAATGAATGGAAAATTTAAAAAAAATGCTATAAGAAATTTATATAATTTAAAATATATTTAATTTATAAAATATTTTCTATATATCATAGAAAAATATATCTCATTTTATTAATTAAAAGAACATTTGTAATGATATTGCTGGTACAAAATCACGAAAGTGAAAAGCCATAACAGAACTTTTACATAAACTGTGAAATATTTGTTTAAAAAATTAATTTTTGATGCAGCATTTATCAAATAAAACCTTTATCTGAGTCTTTATCAAACAAAATCTTTATCTGAATCTTTATGAAAAAAAAATATTTAGCAAATAAAATCTTTATCTTTAGGTGCTACAAGAAGTACATTATTGAAACACCTAACATGCACTAAGAAAAAATTATGATCAAAACTACCAGAATGTGGTAAGGTTTAGCGTGTTCTTGGCTCTGTGGTAATAACAAAAAGAACGTATATATTTACTGAAGCGTTTCAATAATGACTTTGGTTAAATTAACAGTAAAAATACGGTTTTACAATGCGGTTGGGTGGTAAATATGGTAAAATTCCGTAATTTTAACCAACAAGATGGTAATTTTATAACCCAAGTATAATTTGAGGTGACACCTCATAACCTCTATTTTATTTAATAAACGCTTCTGAGCTTTGTTTTCGTCGGTTAGTTATTTTTATTTCTATGTAAGCTATAAGCTAACTATAAAAATGCTTAAAAGAATGGCTTGTTTCTTGTCAAATTAAAGATCAGATAGCACAAAAATAAAAAAAGACAGCGCAACATTGAAGTACCCACTGTCCTTATGCTTCAGAGTGCTTCGTAGATCACTTGAAAGTTGGCCCAGTCTCCCTCTGATCAAGAGCTATATGTTATGGAAAATTTAATTGAACGTCGTCTAAATCCTATGATCCATTTAAATAAACTTCCATTTTAAATAAATTATAGAAATGTAAACAGTCTATTACTATTTAATTTGGTAAAAGTCATAGCAAATAAATAAAAATTAAATGATAGTTCTGATGAAATGTTTGACAAATTTATCGTGATACTTTGAAACACGGCTTAAAAATCATTTATTTGGTTAAATTAACTTTTCGTCAGTTTTGTATTTTTACTACATGTGTGATGATAGGAAATAAAATTTAGATACAAACCGTTACGACAACGAACAGAAAAATTACAAATGGAATGGTTTAAATACTGAATATGCTTATTTTATTACCAGATTTATTAAAATAAGTAGGATAGTTTCACTAGATGTTTTTTTTTCATAGGACATTAGTGACAATTTTAATTTGACCTTATATATAAGATGATATTTTTAAAACCGATTGTTTTTTAACAAATGATTCGGCTAGTCAAGAAAAAATGAGGGGAGATTGAAAAACTGGTAAATGAAATCGTATTTATGCACACAAATGAATTCTGTTGTAGTATAGATCCATCGTATCATATAGTATTTGAATGGTAGTATGATTGAGTGCGCTTTGAATTTTCCCCCAAAGCCTCCCTAGGTCAAAAAATTCTGAATATTTGTTAAAACTAAATTATATTTTGTTCCTCTCAATATAATGCGCATTCCATGAAAAAATATCGTTGATTGTTAGTTAAAGTAAAACAAAAATTCCTTTAATATCAACATGCATTAATTAATGAAAACTAGTGGGCTCCACCTCGGTTCGCTAACTCTCACCCAATCTACTATGGTTGCTATATCTTAAATGATTGACTTTGCGAACCGCGCTTGCTCAATGGCTACTAAGTTAAACTCACCTGAAATCTATTCTAACTTAAAATATTAAAAATTTAAATCAATTAGTAAAATCTATAGAACTAATTCCTCTTCAAAAAATTAAAATTTTTAGTCACTAATAATTGGGAATGAAATAGGATTGATTTGTCTATAAATTATCTAATGGCTTCATCTCTGAACGTAAACATCCACCGTTGTTAATAATGTGTCAGGAATTAGCTTCATTGGCATCGAAAACACATAATTGGCTATATCCAGCTTTCTTCCTATAAATTGTATACAGCCGAGAATAAATAGGATAATTCTGACTGCAAATGCGAAAACAATATGGCATATTCTCAGGAGGTTACCTTATGTGAACCCCCAATGATTCAAAAGCAAGTGCAGCATTATATTCACGAAGATTACCACGATAATTTCTCTTGCCTCAATTAAATTCTCACATAATAATTTTCGGATCAAATCGGGAATAAACGCAGATTTTAGCAACTTGATTTTCCTCTTGGCAACATTTCATATACCTTTCAGACGTATTTGTCCCCTTTGTCCAAAAATGAGTAGCACAAAAACTACATATTTTCATCATGAAACCGATGACATGTTCTTCAACAATTAAATCGTGTATGGCGGCCACCTCTGCTACGCCTTTTTTTAAATATCACGTCTTTCATAATTCTCTTCCACGCTATATTTCGCTATTCGAGTACGCTTTTTAACGAGTATATATATATATATAAATACACTGGTGGACAAAATATATCTCATAAAATACTGAATATAAATATATGAAATTTTGTATGGATATAGCTTATTCCATGATAATAAAGCATGCAAAACAAAAATGAAAGTGCCAAGACCTGACAAGAACTATCATATCTATAGACTGGCAAGACCTATTGCCAATAAGTCCAATGTAATCTGAACTTACGGATAAAAGATGAAAATAAAAGTGAGGCTTGTACAGTGTGTGTTGCCTCTAGTATGATGTATGGTCACCCCTGACAGACAGACAGCATGCACAACGAGTATGCATGCTGTTAACAAGGGAGTTAAGGAGGACTTGTGGAAGACCCTTCCATTCTTCCACTAGAGCGATTTTTAACTCCAGAAAGTTCTGGGGGAGGTTGGCACATCGCAATAGCTCTCCCAAGAGCATCCCAAGCATGTTTAATAGGACTCAGATCGGGGGATTTTGCAGACCAATCCATTCGCTGAATATCCTCGCTTTCCAGATACTCATCAACCATGAGAGCCCTATGTGGTCGCGCATTGTCGTCCATAAAAATGAACTCAGGGGCAACAGCGCCCCTGAAAAGACGCACATAGGGCTCTAGGACCTCCTGCCTGTACATCTGGACATTCACGGAACCATTGTCAAACACATGGACCGGTGTGCGGGTATCTTGCATGATCCCTGCCCAAACCATGAGTCCTCAGCCAGCATAATGTTCCCTTTCATGTTGCTGGGATGGTATCGGATTCCAGGTTCCCTCCATATCAATAACCGTCCAGAATCTGGTTGTAGACTGAATCTGGACACATCGGTGAAGAGAACATTAGCCCATTGAAGCTGTGTCCAATTCTGATGTTGTCTTAATTTTGTCCACCAGTGTATTTTAAATTTATTAATTATGAAATTTATTTATTACTGTATTTCTTCAAAAAAGTATCATTCTATAAAAAAAGCTACATTATAGAATTGCATATTGTATTTTATCAAATATAAAGACTTATTTAAACAGAAATATAAGCATCTATTTGGTGAATTAATTAAATTTTATGCATTAATGCAGTTTTAAAATTTATTAATTCTCAATTTAAGTTTAAATTACTTATGTTAAAACATTTTTGAATCTCATTTTGGTGTACCTAGTTGCTTAAGCGCAATTAAAAATTATTTTCTAGTGCATGGATAATTTTTTAAATAAAAATGTTTGAACAAACTATCTAAATAAATAATCATTTGTTGCGATTTCATTTTGAAGTAATATTTCATTTTTTCAATTATTATATTATGATATTGTGATACTTTCATATCATACTTCAATTAATTATCTTATTTTTGCTTTCCTACATTTGATTTTAAATTGCTGGAAGATAGAGCGAAAAAATATTTTTGAATTTGAATAACTTACACGTTAACATAGTTTCGAAATTAAATGAATAAATGAGTAATAAATACATAAATATAGTTTAAAATTTTGATACTTCTAAATGTAACATTGTTAAAAAAAATCTGAAAGAAAAGTTTAATAATATATTAATACTGTGTCATGAGTATTTGAACAAAACTCAATAGCGCTATATTTGCATGATTTAATAATTTCTAAAAAAATATAAATATATACGTAATTTTAACTATTACGTTTCCTATGAAAGGAAATAGTTAAAACAATTCAATGCACTTTATAAGTTTCCTTTTAAAGATAAATTAAATTCATTTAAAAATGCCAAGTTAATTAAATTTGTTTATTTATTTTAATTCAGTTTTTGAAAAAACTCTTTTGTATGTAACTATATGTAAGTGGTTTCTACATTACACACTTTGCTATATATTTAAAAAAAAATCATTTTTGCAATATACTTGCAAACCTTGTTAATGTATTCTTTTTTTAAAATGTATTTATACTTATTTATACTTAAACAAAGAATTTGTATTTCTATCGTAATTTTAATAACAAGTGTATTCTTTATTTTTCCCATTATATATGTAGTATTTCCAAATCATTATACAGGAATAAAAAATTATGCATTGTGATTTAGTATAGCGCGTGATATTTTTATATAAGTGGCATTATTTTACGTAGCCATTTACCATGAATGTACTATGCAAAAGCTTCAATTATATTTAAAATAAGTTGTATTATAATTTATAATATCTTTAATTTAATCTGACAATTCATCTGCCGACCGGTCTGTGTAGTGGGCTGGGAACTGTCCTTGCATCCGAAAGGTCCTGGGTTCAAATCCCGGGCAAGGTATGGATGTTTCTTTCTCGCTCTGTGTTTTATGTCCTTTCTCTTTTGTGTGTGAATGTGACTCGCCCTATAAGCGGGTTGTGGTTGTGTGAATGGCGCCACTGAAAAACAAGGAGCAATCGCACCTCCTCTGCCTAAACAGGCATACGACAAAAAAATAAAAAAACAATTCATCTACTCTAACTACGGAGATCTACAGTGAAATTCTTATTTAACAAATATATCTTCGAAAACATATACAGCATAATAAATTTTATTAGAAGAAGTAAGAACTTACTGGAATTTAAAAAAACTAAGTCGTATTCGCTTCATTCTTTATATTATTATTTTTGAACTACAAAAATGAATTATAAATAACTTGAGATATATTCTAACTCATTTTATTTTATTTTTTCTCTATTTTGTGTAATAAAAGTCCCAAAATGAATCTAAAATCTTTCACATGAAAGATTAACTTATCTTTTGAAGCTTTAATATATCATGCATCTATATAATCTAGTAAAACAATATCAATACATGGGCTTTTAAAAACTTTTATACATCCAACAGTGAAAACAAGGAATTCGTAATTGTTAGAAATTGAATACTTTATACAATGAAAACTCCGAATACTAGAATATGATTAAATTTAATGTGTTTTTTGGCTCTTTGGAAACAATAAAAAGCTAGGTAATTCGCAAGGAAGCGCTTCGGTAATGATTCTGTACAAATAACAATAAAATATTGTTTTTTAATATGCGATAAAATTTGGAAACTGGTCGAAAATGGAAATTTTACCATGGTACCTCAAAGAATGGCGTAAAAACCATTAATTCAGTTAAATTAAATTCTTAGTTTTGTATGCTCTATAAAACGTGGGGTATCAGAACTTTACTTTTAAAAGCAAGAATTTCCGATACACCGCTACCATGGGAATGAAAAGTTATCAAATAAATGGTTTAAATATTTGTGTATTTGTGTTTTATATATCTGATTATTTATATATATATGCATATATATACACGCATATTTGTGTTTTATTAACCTGAATCATACTTTTTCTTCCTTTTTTTGTTTTAATCAGAAATGGCATTAACAAACTGAACGGTAATTTTACCCTATTTTTTTCCGTATAGTTACAATTTTAGCCACTACGTATGTTAGATTTTTTAATTCTTTTCATGGGGCTTAAATAATATTGTTAATTGTGATGTATTTCTTCCATTAGAGGCATTTTGGAAATTTTATGCTAAAATTATTATACACAATGATTATATACATAACTATTTGACTCTCTTTCAAATAAAGTTCAATAGTATAAAATTGTACTTTACTTTATGTACTTAATTATAATTGTATTATAATTTTGAAAAATATTAATGCTAAATTTATGATTTACATTCAGGAATCACTCAAATGCTGTTATTTCTAAATGTAAATTTTGCCTGCGATTATCATGTGATCTACACTCATAAAATTGCAAAAAAATAGAAAACCATATCAGTCCAACGAACCACAGGATTTCTTTTAAATTTGAGTTCTAAACCCATCAGAATTATCTAAGTAGAAAAAAAAATATTTGTTCAATTTCTAGACAGAAAAGACGGCCCAGCAAAAAAGAAGAGCAGACTTTTTTTTAAATTTTTTTACAACCGTCGTTAAAGAGCGGACCAAATTTTGGTTCTACGACTACTTATGTTCTTGCAATTTTTAACTAATCCAGAAAACAAGGAAACTTCTGGATCAGTACCCCCAGAGGCATGATTTGTTATATTAACATGGAGGACTCTGTGACTCGACAGATTTAGCGTGCATCAATCACAGTTTACTACACAGGGAGTCTTCAACCGAAGAGGATCGAACCCACGGCCTCTTGGATATGGGACTAATGCCCTACCAAGTGTATTTTAGCTCATTACATTGGTTTTAAACTCCAGATTAACTCTGAAAAATTTATGCACTTTAGTTAAATGATTTGATTCTGTATCCAGGGAATTTTAAGTTAAAGACTGCATTTCTTCTAACTTATGTTTTATAAATTCTATTTTGCATAGAATTATATGCATTTACTGAATATCTGCATGCAATTTAAGTGCAACTTCCCTGTTAATTCTTGAAAAATAAGAGGTAAGAGGTAAGAGAGAAGAGGTTACATCTTATAAGATGTAAAAGAATTCATGTTTTTATTACGTTTGTTGCTATCTGTATCGTTCATTTGTTTCGATATTACAGAACAGCTTTTGCCATTGAATTTTCATGAAACCAAAATTGAGATTTTTAGCACAAAAATTAAGGACTAGTTACAGTTGCTGCGGGTGCGTGAGTGCTTGAAAGCGTGTATGTAAATATATATATATATATATATATATATATACATATATATATTATTTTTCTGTCATTCAAGAATATCCTATACGGACTATTTTTAAAATCTATCATTTTAAACTTATGCCACACTGACTGAAAATACAATTTTTATCAAAGTGAATGTTATTATTTGCTAATTTTATTTATAAACTATCTGAAAAGTAATATTAGTCAGATATTTTCCTGGAAAAGACTTGCTTAAAAAATTTTAAGACTGACAATTATCGAACTTACGTAAATAACAAATAAAACCATACATTATTACAGAGACAGTTAATGCCACAATAGTTAAAAATATTATTTTACCAAATCAAAAAATTGAAGAAAGGAATAAAAAGTGGAGAGGAAAATAAAAAATACGATAGACAAAAACAAAGGGCCAAACGCAAAAACAAACTGGGAAAAAATAAAAGATTATAAAAACGAGAAGATTGGAAGGAAAAATAAATGAAGGATGGCAACAAATTAAGGAAATGGAATGAATTAAAAAATATAAACTATCCGAATCTAAATAAGAACCTAAATTTAAAACCCAACTCCATCCAACAAAAATTAAAATTTTTTTAGCATGAGAAATTCTATTATGTAGTAAAACTTTTTGACCATTGCTTTCTTCCCAGTTTTATACAGTATTTTCATTCTGATTATAATTCCTTTCACATTAAAATAGCATTTTATACTGCAAAATAATAAATATTTTCATTTTACTATGAGTATTTCACTTCATATTTTACGCAATTATTGCACATTAACTTGACTAGAACTGAGAGAAATAGAAATATTATTTTTTGTTCGAAAAAGAAATGTTGATAAAAAATAAATATTTGAGTTATAAATTATTATTCCAACTGTATTCCTAATTCAGAATATAAAATGATACTCTTAATGCTATTTAAATAATTATACTTTTTTTCATAATTACGAGTAAATTTATCAAATTAATGCGTAAACTATTTTCTCAGTAAAAATCTTGAAAATCCTTACGAAAATAATTTCTTGATTTGTTGAATTAATATATTTTCCTGTCAGTTTTGAGGAATGAAAACATTATTCTTAATTTAATTTCGTTTTCACTTTCTTTATCCTCCGAGAAAATAGTTATGACCAGCAGTGACAAATCACAAAATTTTCCAACTTTATAAACGCTCATTAATGAAGCTAAATCCCTAAAATATATTTAATCCAATTAAAACTTTTCCTCATGCATTGAATTTTGGTTTGACAGGCTTAGTATGTTCATATACTTAGCAAAATTACATCACCATTTTAATGTGGTTATTTATTTATTTTAATATCAATACATAGGAATAAAGATATTCACAGTGTAGGGTATTTTCTAATAAATTTTGTACAGAATTAGTGATGAAAAATTATATATATATTCAAGTTCATATAACATAAGTTCAAAAGGAAGACAAAACAAAATAAAATTACAGATTAATGAAAAAAGGGGGGGAAGAAAATTAATAATAAAAATAACAAAAACTGAGAAAAAATTATCCTAAAAAAAGTATAGAATTCTTTTAAGAAAATCCGGAAAATAAAAGATATTATCTTTTCATCAGCCCACACAATTAGATCCGCAAAACCGCTTTTTTGCGGATATAATCGATTCCTTTGTTTTATCTTCATTTTGAACTTATTTAATGAGTTCTATTTACTTGCAGCTTATGCGCAATAAATGAAACTTATTGTTTTTCTTAATTTTCTTCGTGTTTTTTTGTTATATATATATANNNTATATATATATATATATATCCGTCTGCGTTTCTTTATCCTTACGAGAATTTAGTGTGTATTTATGTTAAATTAGTGGCAGTAGAGAGGGCAGTAGAAACGCTTTCGAGTATCAAGAGATTGTATCAAGAGATTGACGTTTTCTCGACAAGCTCTACTCATAGTTGGTTTCTGCGATAGAGATAGTTGGAGATGCCTTGGTGCAAACATGTGTAATTGGCTAGTTCTGAGAATTTATTCGCTTGGATAGTATCACTGGCGAAGTGAGCAAAGACTTTCAGTTGTACCGACTTTGTGTTTCATTTCAACTTTTTAAGATGTCATCCTTGTTTCCTCCAGAGTATTTTTGAGGATTGGAAATCAGTTTTTAATGCGAGTGGTATTTCCTAAGCAAAAAACATGACCGTTTCAACGTAACAAAAGTTCGTGGCAATTTTGATGTTTTTACAGGAAAATTCGAAATATTGTGACCTCACAGTAGATATTATTTTTTTGAAAATAATTTATATCTATTGCGTTCTAGCGAATTCGCCACTTTTGCCAGTTGCGAAATTTAGCATTAAAAAAAGATTGGAAATTGAGGCACCCTAATATATCTTAAGGTTATTACTAAATATTTTTTTGCAATTTGCTTATCTCCAGTAGTTTCTAATTAACAACAGATTGAGCTACGATTACTAAAAGATTGATATTGTTGGTGGAACCTGAAAAAAAAAAAAATCCGAATACATTTTATTGTGTGTCATGAACGTAGAATATGCAGTGTGGCTGTCGGCGGAATATTAGGATGAAGGGGATGGGATTATATTAGGATGAAATGCGGTGTTAATTTTAGTAAAACGTTATATAAAATAATCAATTTGATGAAACGTTATAAATCGCTGTATTAACGTTAAATATAGTTTGAATCAGATATATTTTTACAAGTAGTTATAATTGATGGAAGGTTCCAGGTGACACTGTTATAAGATTGTGACAAAAATGTGAAAGTCACGGAAATTGCATGTGATCTCTGTTTCATCGATGCTTTTTATTCGCTTTCATATACTGATGCTTTTTATCCGTCGTATATATCCGCTTTATACCTGATATATTCGTGACTTAATTTAATCACACCATGGCCCTGTTGAGACATATATATCACGATTTCAACGCACTTTGATCTTGCTTACCCGTGAATATGTAACATATTCGTCACACTGTATCATAACTGCTAATGTTAATTGTTTCATTGTGTTCTTATGTTGGAATCTGGATGACGTCAAATTCTAGCATCACCAAAGGCAGACATAGTAATCCTTTAACACCGACGTAGCAGAAATTACATGAGACTTCACATAACTTTGAAAAAAATAACCAGCCTGTAAAAATGCTTAAGCAGAAAAAGGTTTTGATTTACCTCTTATAGTTCATTCTGACTTACTTATGTGTGGTTTGTGGATTTCAGTTTAGTTATTGGAAACTGGAGTATAAAATTTCCACATTAAATTGTGCTGCAGAAGGGCAAGGAATAGTTTATAATTCGCTGGAATGTCTACAGATTTATTGCAGACTTTCTTATTATTGCAATTATAGCTTTCTATACGTATTTATGACAAACGCGGGGACTTCTTTAATAACTGTAACAAAAATGAAACGCAAGGAAATGTTAGAAACCGAAATTTATTTAAAGTAATGTACTTTGAATCTGCTGAACTTTCTCAAGTTTAATAGTTTTCACTGCTATTTTTGCGAGACATTTTTTATGAACTGAACAAATGAATTGCCTTTTTTTATTTATATTAAAAACTCATCGCTTTCCATAACATGTAATTTTTTTTAATTATATAGCTCTGATATACATCTATTTTCTAAATGTAAATTTGACACATATCTTTGGAGTTTCTGCCTTTTTCCTGCGAGCTTTCAATTCGTACATATTTTTTAATTTATCTTTCAAAAGAATTCCAAACAGCATTAACAGGCTGAATACCATACGTACATAAATGTTACTTTTTTTTCTCTCTACTTGGATTTTTTTTAAATAACGAGACTAATGGAGTTATTATTTAATTTAATGTACTAAGTACACCATCAGCAATTATTCTGATGTATGTTATAGAAACTGCATGTGTAGAAGAATAAAACGAACATTTGATGTTTGATGATTTGTTTCCAAAACTTAACGTGATTCTTATCGAAAATACGGCAAAATTTTAGCTATCAGCTTTTGTTGCTTCTTTCTGTCAGGATTTTTCTTTACCCTAAAACTTTGATTTTTGACAAATCATTTTAAAGACTATTACGTGCTAAATTTTCAAAGAATGAATAAAAGAAATACAAATTGTGAAACAAATCCGTAATCTCCAATGAAATAAATTACTTTTAACAATTCAGAATTTAACATTTAAGCATCAGTCGAGAAAATTTAATGTCTGTCTTTTACAAATTTCTAATAGACGGAAATCTCGTATCATTACCACGCATATGTTATTAACGATTGTTTCAAGAAAAATTTTGGATAGATTTTATTGAAAATACGACAAAATTTTAGCTATCAGCTTTTGTTGCTTCTTTCTGTCAGGATTTTTTTTACCCTGAAACTTTGATTTTTAACAAATCATTTTAAAGAATACTACGTGCTAAATTTTTAAAGAATGAATAAAAAATATACAAATTGTGAAACATATCCGTAATCTCCAATGAAATAAAATACTTTTAACTTTTAACAATTCAGAATTTAACATTTAAGTATCAGCCGAGCAAATTTAATGTCTGTCTTTTACAAATTTCTAATAGATAGAAATCTCGTATCGTTACCACGCATATGTTATTTACGATTGTTTCTAGAAAATTTTTGGATGGCACAAAGTGTAATTTTGTATTATTTCGAAAGCTATCCATTCTTTTGATTTAACGTAAAATAGCAAATCGATGAATAATGCAGTCATAAACAAAGCTTGTTTCGGGACTTAGGTTAAGATTTTATCATATATCAGTTTTCTATGTGCTTCGATCAGTGAATAAATATCCCTTCCTGTCAAAATACTCCCAAAGGAAAAATCTTCATTAGTTTAAGAAAGGATTTGTACTTATTGCCATATTTGCAAACTGATATCCATCTGGCAGAACTAAATAATTTTATTTCTCTTGAGGTCTTATATCAATAAAGCACGCACAAGAAGAATTTGGACACAAATTTGCTCAGGAATAAAGATTTAATTTAAAGTGTGCGTCTATATGTGTTTTTTAAAAATCATATATTATGAGTCTAAAGTACGAGTCCCAAAACATTAATGTTTTACTAATATTTGTAATTCACCTTAACAATCACTTATTATATTATTAATTCTATTGTATTTTTTGAGTTCAATGATTTTGCTTTGTACTACTATAAATACCTAAAATATCTTAATACAGCGTTATCAAATACAATCAAATTGTGTAGTTTTTTATAATTTTTTTAAAAAGCTTGTAACTATTATTAACATTTTGGCAAATAGTGCTGTAACGTATCAAGCTATATTAAGAAACAGTTCTTTCTTTTACAAAAAAACATTTATTTCCCACCACAACGAATACCGTAAAAAATATAAACTACCCGTAACGGGATAGTTAAATCTTATAAAACAAACTAGAAAAAGTGCCCGTAGAGGGATCTATGAAAACTCACCCGTAAAGGGATTGATAAAATATTATAAAACAGACTAGATAAACCCGTAACGGGTTAGATGAAAACTCAAATTAATACGGGTTATATGAAAACAAAACTAATCTCTTGTTCTAAAAAGGTCTTCTAATTTTATCATCTGCTTTTATTTTATTGCTTATCTCTTCATGTGTTCAGTTTATTTTATTCACACTTTTGCTAGCCAATTATCTTTTCAATATTTTTTGACTTCATAGTGCGTATATGTTGTACAACAGATGCATACTTACTTCGAAGTATATGTATGAAACATTTAGAGTTGCAAGAAGACACACATTACAGTCATTAGTATTAATAAAATCATGTTTGTGAAAATTTCAACACCGTGAAGGAATCGTCATAATTGAATGAAATTTCCTACACAGTTGAGTGGTAGTGGTACAAATAAATGATTAAACTTTCAAAGCAAACAAACAATAACAAGAGATCGAAATCAGTATTTTGTGTAGCTACCACGCACTACAATAAGCGCTGCTACACGACGTGGCATGGTGTCAAGCAAATTTTGAATGTCTGTCTGAGGAAGAGCATTCCATATTGTTTGTATGCGTACCCAAAGTTCGTCTGTCGAAGCAACAGGACGAGGATCACGAGCGAGGCACCGACCAACGAAGTGACATACATGTTCCATCGGTGACATATCTGGGGAATGCGCAGGCCAAGGAAGAAGCTGCACCTGCCGCAATGCAAAGAAGGATTGAACAGTCCTAGCAATATGAGGGCGGGCATTGCCTTGCTGAAATACAGCGCCTGTCAAGGCTTGAAGGAAGGGAACACCTTGGGGCTGTAAAACTTCTCTGATGTACCGGTTGTTGTTCAGATTACCCACAATTCGTAGCAATTGAGATCGTACATGATATGCTATGGCACCCGAGACCATAACTCCGGGTGTTCGTCCACTGTGGCTTTCGATAATGCACTCCGGAAGGTGGCGTTCACCTGCATAGCGTCTGACACGAATGCGGCCATCATGGTACCACAAATTAAAGCGGGATTCGTCAGAAAACATGACACGCTGCCAATCAGCACGCAAGTCACTATGGTGATTGGCCCATTGCAGCCGCAGGCGGCTATGGTTTTGCGTGATGGTGATCCTGTATAAAGGAGTTCTTGCGCGCAGTCCACGCTGCAGTTGACGTCTACGAATTGATGACGCACACAATGAAAGACCTGTAGCTATTGGCCACTGTGCTGCCAGTTGTCTAGAGGGAGCCGCACGGTCTGTCAGCGCCATGCAGACCAGGCGTCTATCATCGCGAGCTGACGTGACATTTCGGGGTCCACTCCCGGATTTCCGAGTTGTCTGACGCTCGTCCGCCCACTGCTTCCAAACACGCATCACTGTGCTGCTGTTACGCTACACACGAGCGGTTACTGCACGATAAGACAATCCAGCTTCACGAAGGCCGACGATTCTCCCCCTTTCAAACTCCGTAAGTTGTTGAAACCTCGCTCTCTTTCGTCGAAGAGGCATAAGTAACGTCTGATCTAACGTTTACCACTAGCAGATAACCACCGATAACCATACACGCCTCGCTACAGCCGTCTATTTATTCGGATCCATCCGCCGTTCAGAGGGCGCTGCTCAGCATACGCATGCGCTACGGGTCTGAAATTCCAATCATTTGCATATTATGCTCTACTTTGCATTTCCTGAAAATTTCAGCTCNATGCTGACTTCATACGCAAAACTAGCTCTTTTCAACGCTCCAAATATTTCAACACTGCAGTTGCATTCATATGGCGTCAAGAGCGGTCAGTATGGTATTACATCAAATTGAACAGGAAATATGTATCGAGCTATTTATCGAATATTATTTATTTCTTCCCTCTTACTTCCTGTACCTTTTTCTACAATTTCATCATTCAAAATCTCATAGCTTTTGGCCAGAAGAACAATCTGTAGCATGAAGTCAAACACGCAAAACGTTGGCATCGGTCCTTAAAAATTTCCAGCGTAGATAATTATAAAACCATCTACTTTTGAATTTGCTGGTATATATATATATATATATATATATATACCAGCAAATTCAAAAGTAGATAGTTTTATAATTATCTACTCTGTAAAATATTAAGGACCGATGCCAACGTTTTGCGTGTTTGACTTCATGCTACAGATTGTTCTTCTGGCCAAAAGCTATGAGATTTTGAATGATGAAATTGTAGAAAAAGGTACAGGAAGTAAGAGGGAAGAAATAAATAATATTCGATAAATAGCTCGATACATATTTCCTGTTCAATTTGATGTAATACCATACTGACCGCTCTTGACGCCATATGAATGCAACTGCAGTGTTGAAATATTTGGAGCGTTGAAAAGAGCTAGTTTTGCGTATGAAGTCAGCATGCGATTTTTTTTTTAAATTCAAATTGTTTGAAAGTTATTAATTTATTTATTTTTTCTACAATTTCCCCACTGTATTTTTCCTTGAGTTACATTTTTGAGCAAAAATAAAAAGATTTAAATGCTCGATATTAAGATGGGCTATATAAAAATATACAGAGTGTTTAAAGGAAATAATATTCAACAATTAAATTGTGCATTATTAACTGCTAAGCTAGAGAGAAAAAATAACAGGTTTGTTTGACCTGTAGACCCCTGAAATGCAACTACATAGTTAAAATTTGGCTTACTGAAAGAGCCCTTTTTACTTATAAACTTGTTGCAACTTTTGTCCTAATGTTATAATTTGTTTGAAAGCAATTAAAATTTTTTTATGATTTATTCAGGGTTTTTTTATGTTTTAAATATTGATTGAATTTATAATATTAAATTTATATGCTTTAAATATTGATTGATAAAATTAAATATTGACTGTGGTTGCTTCTGTAATATTACCTTTCTGCTATGGCATAAATCAAAAATTCTGGAAAATTTCATTTTAATCCACTTAGCATTTGGGAAGAATTCATTCCACGAACTGGAATAGAGGTGCTCCAAATCCGAAAAAACACGGGTCACTACCCATCTTTGGCGAGATAGGTTGCGTGTATTTGATCCAGCATTTCAAACAGATCAATGGTCAAAGGTAAAAAAGGAAAAGTGCCAAATTTAAATTTAACTTTAATGAAATTTAAACAACAGAATCATAAACCTATAGAATCAAACACGTTGATAATAAAGCAAAGCGCAAAAGAGAAAGAACAAACTTTTGCAATGGTATATTTACGTTTCAACGATTGGAATTAAGTTTAGTTCGTTATACTTCAACCCTAGCATATAAGTTGACATGTTTGCCAGGTACAAGGAAAGTTTGGTACTTGAAGCTAGTATGTTGATTAATCTACAAAGGGTTACAATTTGGAAAAGAGGGTCCCATGAGATTGATAATTTTAATTACCCTTTTGCTTAATTCACTGACGATTGATATGTATGTCATGATGGGTCATTGCACCGGCCACTATATAAATTTTCCTAAATCTCCCTAAACTCCCGTAAATATATCTTACTACGATCCCAGAGGTCAGTGGTTCGAATCCTGCCAGTAGACAAGGTGCATCTCTCTCATAAATTTCTCCCTTCATATCACATTTGAGAATATCTCTTTGTCCAAAGTAAAGTATATGTTGTCTCAGTTTTGAACTCATTGAGATTTTATATTCGACTATTATTATTTGTTTCGTGGCAATTTTGCCTCATTTCCGCTGATGTTTGAGAAACCTTTTCTTACAGTGAACAAAAAGAAAAACTGACAATTTAAAAAAATAAAGAATTTGCTCCTTTGTTAAACAATTTTTCATCTCTGTATCTATTAATTCGATGAATTCACGCATTTTTGTTACTTGGTAATAAATTTCTTCATCTTTAAGCTTATAAAGAATTTTTTTTGTAAAGCAAATCATGTAAAGAATTTTATTTGCAAATTTCATTTGTAAAGCTTTTATTAATAAAGTAAATCATTTCAATGTTTATAATTTTTTTAAATGTTTGATAAAAAGTCTGAATTTTAATACTAAACCAAAAAAGTATGAGACAAGTAATTTAATTAGAATTTATCCTTTAAAACATTGTATTTACAAAAACACAGAATAAATAAAATAAATCAGATTTAGTGTACGAACATTTCTTTTCAGTATTTTTGCCTCTAGCTGAAAAAATATTTAAAAGAAATATAATAAAGAAGTTCAAAGAGAAACGAAAAAAATTAAGAAAATAAAGCAACGACAGTCGCATTTTATAAAAAAAAAAGTTATGTTAACTTTCATTGTAATTGTAAATAAAAATTTAATTTGTTACGTCAACACTTACTCGTGAAAATGAGATACATAAAGTGCGTATTTCATAAAATGCCGTAATTAAAACCAGTTGTTTGTACATAAACTTAATTTAAATGCTGAGTAAGCTACCATTTTTTAAAAATAATATATGGTTAAAATCTAAATGAAAAAAAATATTTATCTAAGTTATAAATTTTAAAATGTTTTTAAAAGAATACTTAATAATTTAATTTGAAACTCAAGTATTCGGCAAGGCTTTATAAAATTTTCAGGTGCATTTATTCATGCATCATACTCTGTTATTCAATCGCAATCAGTACAGCAGTACATAGCAGCAGAATTCCAGTACAACACTGAGGAAAGGTGTAATATTTGGAAGTCTGAATAAAAGTTATTGTGTTTCATTATCTTTTTTTTAAAAAGAACCACCTGAAACCAAAAATATGAGTAGTCAGCCATTTATTTATTTTTTTCATATCCGAAACACGTCTAGAGTTTAATAAAAACTATATCTGTGTACATAAGAAATTATTGCACCACATAATTTTCTGATGAAAAAAGTACACTGAGTAAAAGTATTACACTGAGAAAGAAAATATGATGGGAACCAAAAAAGCTCGATAATTTGTACTGAAAAGCTTTGGTTACAATTTCGGTAAAAGTGACAATAAAACATGGTTATATAATATGAGATCTGTAAATATGGTAAAATTTTATGTTTTTATCATGATAACTTACAGCATAGCGGAAAAGTGATTTGTTCGGTGAATTTCATTTTTCAGTTTTGGATTTTTTACTAATGATAATAAAACTAAAATTTTGAAAACTAGAATTTCTGGTAAACAGTCAATATTTTTTTCTTTCAATGCCAACCTGGGTTGACAGTCGTCAATTCAGACGCGTATTAAGGCAGATTTGTTGGCCACTCTTTAAGGGGTACCATATTAGGTGGACCAAAGTTGCTCCCACACTAAGGACAGATAATACAGAGAATGAAAGAACATCCATGCTTTTTCCGGGATTCTTACCCAGGCCCCTTCGGATGCAAGGCCAGTAAACCGCTAACATATGAACAGAAGAATAACAAAATGAATCCTGAACAAAGACTTTTTTCCTCTTTTTTTTTAACCAGAAACGTAAATACTATACTGCACGATAATTTTACTAAATTATTTTTCTTTGTGTAGTATACCTTCACACCTTTTCGGAAAATTTGGAACTTTAGTCGAAACACTTGTCGTATATTCACCTTAAATGAGTCTTCATTACTCATAATTATCTACTACACTGAATGAGGATTTTTATGTGAAAAGTTTCTTCACATTTTATCCATCTCCGTTAGCTTAAAAATAATTTCACGTAATGCACGTCTTGTTATAATAAATTAGAGTGCATGATGCAAAAAACTACATAGTTCATTCAAAGATTAAATCCATTATTTTTTTAAGTTATTACAAAGTAAGTATTCCTCCGAGTGAAGATATTTCGTCATGGGTAATCATTAAAAGAGTTTCTAAAGGATTCTTATTGATAATCAATCAAAATTTTAGAGCAATATAAAACGATAAAACATTTTTCAGTTCAGATGGAAAATTTAAATTAAATTATTAAATTGTATTCATTTATTTTAATAAATTCCAAAAGTGATTTAAAATAATCTACCTTCGATTATATCCAGAAATTCTAAATAAAATACGCCAACGTTCATATAATGCATATCTTCTAGAGGGTGGGTAAAGTGTAAAGAAATGGTAAATAAATATATATATATATATATATATATA
>NC_092205.1:66122390-66126288 GCF_043381705.1 Parasteatoda tepidariorum | reverse complement strand
GTAGTATATTGTTTTTAATTTTATATATATATATATGATTTTAAGATTATAAAATACCGGTGTTTATGCCTTCGTAAAAAAAAGAAATGTGTTCAAATTCAAATAGTTTTGCGTTCAGCAGTGCCGGATTAAGCGCACGTGGGTCCCTAGGCCATTCAAATTTTTGGGGCCCTAATATTAATTTTTATTTTCGTATATTTTTTATTTATTCAAATATAAAGGTATTTATATATCTTTTCATTCAAGAAAGCATTTTTAAAATAAAAATAAATAATAATAAATTGAATTTTACTTTATATTGTTGAATTAGAACTAAAAAATTATCAGAATATTTTATAATCATAACATATATATTTAAAATGGATTTTTTTTAAAATCATTGTTTTTCTTAATTTTTATAAAATTATTTTCAAAAAATCCATTTTAAGGGGACCCCTAATCATTGGTGGCCCCAGGCAATGGTCTAGTCTGGCCTAAAGGATTATCCGGCACTGGTGCTTAGTCTAGCTTTAAATGATTTTATCGACTAATTTCTTTGAAATACCTAAAGGATGATTTTCAGAGGTTGGCAAGTTTTTGAGTTATATTGTTTGTTTTTTTCCATCATCAAGTATTGATTTTTAAATAAGTTTTTTCTTCTACTTCACATTTTTTACAAATTCTCAAAATTTAACCTTTGAAAAGTAACTTGTGTAAGTGTGAGTTTGAATATTGTATTCTTCAACCTTCTATCGAGAAACTATTTTCGCCGAAGCTTACTTATTCAATCAATTGAAAAGTCAATATATCCTACAATAAAGGGCATAGGAAACGAAAATTGAAAAATGATACTTTAAAAAGAATCAATGCTTACTGCTACTGTTTATTGAACTTTTTTCTTCTTTATATAAAAGAAAGAGACCGGAAAGGTGCATTAAGTTTCTGTACGAATTTCAAAGAAAGTGTTGAAATAAGCTTGGGAAAAGAGACATTACATAATAGGAATAGGAAAAAACCGAACAGAATTTATCGTAAAACGAAGAGTACAATAGAATGAAAACAAACATCACAAAAAGTGAAAACAGGAAAAAAGAATCTGGAACTCTCTGAGATATCTAACTAGCTTTCTATTTATCGCAAAACTTTTGAAGGAAAAAATAAATTCCAAAAAAAAAAAAAGATTGAACACATCTCGATTAAAAAGTTTTGTAATTTGTTTTCCATTTAATTGAAAAGAGAATTTTGTTTTTTAATCTAAACGAGATTTTATAAATCCGATTATAAGACTTTTTGTGTAGTTTGTCTGGTTAAAGTAAACAATATTTTTGGCAGTTACAGAACTAAACAATGGTGCATTCCGCTTAGATTACCATGTTTTTTTTATTCATTTTTGAAGGAATCAGAAATTATTCGCGTGCTTGTCATACGTTGGAATTTTTCTTAAATTACATGGATACTTTTAAGTGTCCATTAAGTATTTTGAGAAAAATGTGATATTTGTTATGTTGTTCTGCAAGTTTTATTTTATAGAAAATTTTTTTCAATTTTCTTCAGACTCAAAACTGAAAATAATTTTCTTAAAGGCTTATCAAAGATAAATTAAATACAAGTTGCTTAAAAGCAGTTATTTCTCAAAAAAAAAAATAATAAAGAACGTAATGGGCTCTAACGATGTATTTTCCAAACAAAAAGTCTATTTCGTCTCATATGTTATTTTATTAAAATCTAAATTTCGATTTTTCTTTAAAAAAACTTTTAATAGGTATATAGGGCTCCTGAAATGAATAAACCTTCAGTCTACTTTAAAGAACTTTAGAGGAATATCAGTTTTGTTCTGTATTAAATTAAAGTTGATGATCAAAAGTGGATTACCTGTTCTGAACTCAAATGAAAATGTATGCTCCCAGCACAGTGAAAATAATGTATAAAGCTTCTTTGCTTTCTCTCTAAATGTGTTATCGATGACTGGAATATCACTACATAAAAAGGTAGAAATGCTTCATTAGAACCTAGAACTAAGAATGTACTCCAAAAACTTTTCACTATTTCAAGCAAAGTTTTCGTCATTCCTTCGATTATTATGGTTTAAATCTCACTGAAATAAATTTTTAAAATTTTGTGTTAAGTGAAAAAGTTTCCTTTTAAATTGCAAAACTTTAGAAAATAAATATTTTGCTGTTTCTTTCGTCAAATAAATTCTTGAAGATAATAGCGTATAGCGGAGGCGTATTTGAAAAATGTTAGAAAATCATTTGAGCAAAGCCCGTAACTGAAACTATTAAATATTTTACTGTTTTGTCTTTATTTTACGGAAAAGTGTTAAATTACTGACTGGATTTTATGACTTTCACAAGTCGAGGTGAAAAGTAAATAATTGAGTTTTTATTTATTTATTGTTCGGATTGAAGTAGAAATTATTATGTATTCCATTTTTAATGCACCTGTAGTTTTTATAATAAAAAGGGGAATTGTAGATTTTAAGTTTTTTGGGTGAATTTTCGCTCAATTAGATAGATCCAAAATTCTAGTTAGTCGTACCGGTCATGAAACATAAATATAAATTCCAGGATGTAACATCAGCTTGACGGTTTATTTCATGAATTCACAAATAACACAGGTCGAGTCGGGGAAGCCCAGTAGTTAGACAATCGGAGTCTGATCTGGAAAGGGAGGGGTACGAACCTCGGCTCCGCTAAGACCCACCGGGTACATGCTCGTAAAATCTGTCAGATCGAAACTCCGATTACCAAAATACATGTAATATGATCGATCTAATACAATCAACTTTACACATTTATATCTTGCTTATTAATAGAGAAATAAATCTGATAAAAAACTTCAAAGAAGAAGTGCGATGTAGACAAGGAGTGGTGTGTCGAAACTTAAGACATAAGAAATAAAATTTCAAATATTTTTTTTAAACAGCACATTCTAATTTTATGTAAATAAGAAAATATCAGATTATTTAGTAATATCAATTAAATAACACAATTAAATTATATGTAAAATTGAGAAAATACATATATTTTTTCCTCTAATCTAACATATTACTTCTTCCCACTAGAAACTTTATCTTTAGAACAATTTGATATGACTAATATAATAGTTTAATAATTTTTAATGTACCTTTATATGCGTAAATTTATTTATTTAAAATTATCTACAAACAATATTAATTTATTTGATAAATCAAGGTGAAAAATTTAAACATTTAAGCATCTATAGCAGTACTCCGATGAAGTCTTTCTTTACTCCTGTTACTTACATATTAGTTTAGAGGATACATATCAAAATGATCGATGCAGCTTATGGAAGATCTTCCTAAAACGTAGTTTATAGCAATCCAATAATCAGTTTTCTAAAATACTGACGTAATTTTCCTTAAATACCTTAAATCCTTTGCTAGCCTACCTAATTTTCTTAAATTTTCCTTAAACTTATGTCCAATGTTTCATGAATACTGCAATAAATTATAAATATCTGTCAAAATCAGGGAGATGGGAAATTTGCGTAATGAATATTTAATTTACATATTCGGATGTCGAGAGTTTCGGAAACAGACATGAACCGCCGAAACATATTTGAATAAGACAGTATAGAAAATATTACTCGTATGTTAAAAATGACTTTAATATTTGCTTGAATATTTTTATTCACCATACTTATTATACTTTTTGTTGTGTTACATTTTTTTTTTAAATAAAATTAAAAGTTAAAACTTAAAACGAATACTTTGATGCGTATTTATGTAGTAAACGCAACAACAGACCGACATGTAAAAAATTGCTGCAATCACGCAAAATATATATTGTAAAACTAACTATTTTATATGCAAACTAACCAATAATATGGAAAAAAAATGTAATGTAATGGGCAATCACGGTGTACAGGAGACTGATATATTGTTTGTTTTTTTCCA
>NC_092205.1:66104398-66122269 GCF_043381705.1 Parasteatoda tepidariorum | reverse complement strand
ATATAATTAAATTTTTTTCTTATACCTAATAGAATAATGGAATCTGATATTTAATCAATGCAGATGTTATTTTAAGCTATGGATTTAAAAAACGTAATTTCTCTTAATCACAAAATTTTTCAACGGATTTGTATCTTCAACCCCCAAAATATAGGAGGTACATGCAGTCTGGGAAATATGGTCCCAACAGTTTGGTTTGTACAGCGGTCCAAACTTTTCACTTAGAACGTAAATTTTAATTTCTGTGTATTTCACCGTATCTAAAACATATTTCTAAGTGATGCAAAAATTTTTTTTTAAAATAAATTGTTGTTATTTTATGTAATAATAGTTAAAAAAGGAAATTTAGATTGATTTTTTATCTTGAATATAGATTTTATAAAATGATTTTTCAAACAAAAGAAAACTAAATCCAATTCTTTATTTTCTAAGATAATTATGCCAGAAAATTTAAAACTTTATCTTTTATTTTTCTTCGTCAATTCTCTTGAAATCTTTCTTTCAAATTCTTTCCCTGTTCGCAGGTTTTGTCAAGAATAATATCTGCGAATTTAGCAGACTTTTAAAATTTATTATAACTTATTGCTCATTTTAAATTTTGGTTGAAAATATGACACTTACAATATTTTTCTAAATTAGAGCATTGATTTTTTTTATAGAAAATATATTTTACATAAAATAAATAAAAAAAGGATGGAACTTCAAATTAACCAAAAGCAAAGTTGTTTCCTTTTTTCAGTGCGGCAAAATCTTTCTTTTTTCATGTTTATATAACCTGAATCTTATTATTAAGAATTTCATTAAAAATTGCTATGGAATCGCTATTTGGGATAGTTTGACAAAAGACTTCTTTCTGATTAGTATTACTACTTCAAACGGTAAACTATAAGACCATCCATCTTTTCAACGGATTCTATGGAATGTAATTAAACAACAATAATGTTCTCCAACAAGATTTAATTAATATAATATAATTAACTGCTTGAATTGAACTCCGCAATGTTTTTTTCATTTTCTGTTTTGCGCATATTACTTATATGATTCTCTCTTTTCATTTTCTAAACGTTTTATTTGTAGGTAGATTCTATTTATTAGAAAAAAAATTACCTTTCCTTATACGTTAGAAATAAGAACATGAACAATGAAAAAAAAAACTATCACGTTCGTTTCAAAACGACAGCTGACATTGACTTCGCTTAACTTTAGATGTTTATTGGGCAGTTTTGATAGCCATTATGACTTCCATCGCCACATGAAATGACAGAACATGTATTTGAAGTTTCACATAAGAACTTTTCAGTAAGCATTTTTATTGGTCTGAAAACTTCTAGTCTTAAATGTCAAGAGTATATTCTGCAAATGCAAAAGTTCTTTTTGTGACGTGTACATGGAGAAGTTAAAACAAGAAACCTAAACCTTTGATAAAATAACTGCCAAATTTATTCTCGCTTTCATTCTCTCTGAATTAAAAATATTCCTCGTTTATTAAGCAAAGACAATTCTACGGTGTGATCGCATTTATTTTTTTATCGACGATTCTATCTTTATATTCTTTTGCAACTTTGTTATTTATTATATGTAGCTTTTCAGTCAAAAACTTCGTTTCAGTTCCTTACAGTCAAACCTGGATCCATCATTTCTGTATTTTTTCCCGTATGTAGAATATTGTTTTAACGGTCCAGTCATAATTGCTATTCTTATTGTGTTAATAACACCCGTTTAGATCGTTTTTGAAGCTAGCAGACTCTCGTGTCTATCGTTGAAAACTCCCACTGTCATTTAACAAAAATATCTACGTTAATTTGTTTTGCGAAGAAAAATAGTAACTTCCGATGCTAATAAGTAAGAAAATATGAATTTGTTTGGGTAAAATGCCTCTAACCGCAGGTGTGATTCTCATGTATTTGTTGATATAAATGTTGAAACTTGTGATGGCGTCGATTTAAGAAATGGTTTCAGAAGCTGAAAAAGTGCAAGGGATACGAATTAAGACAGATGTTAGAATAACTAATAAGAGCAAATATTTGCGGAAGTTCCCGAAAATTTTAAAATAATAAGAGCATTTTTAAATTCACACCAAATCTAAGAAAATGATCAGCAATCTGTAACGAATGTCGATCTATTGTTAGCGCTGAGAAGAGAGGGAACCAAAGTTTCCAAATATTTTAAGTAAATAAATATTTTATTCTCCCTTATTTTGCATAGTAAATAATTCGGCCCGAAGTAAATAATTTTAAATATTTTATATCTAATTAAAATCCAATAAAATTTTTATACATATTTTAAATGTAATAACTTTTATAAATTTTTAGTCTTTACTTAATATTTTAAGTTAACCCGTATTCGTCGTTTACCCGTATCTATCATTCGATATGAATGGTCCTTTGAGAAAAGATCGAGAGAGGTTTTACTGTACTGTAAGAAGAGCATCTCATAACCTCGAACTCAAACAACAGTTACATTCGAACAACTGAGATGATAATGATTGACATTCCATTGCAAGGTAGCCAACCTCATCTTTAATCTTATTGCTTTGTCTTAATATCACTTGTCATATATTTGTGTAATAATGGTCTTATTAAATGTGTTAGAGTCGCTGCCTTCTACCATAATACTTCATAAAATTCGCTAAACAACATGTATAATTCATTGCATTTTTGTGTAGTAGCATGGAGATGTTTCAAAGTGCTTATGTGTAGAAGCTACAGAAACAGCAAGAAATTATTCAAAACTTTCGCGGGACTTTTTTACTGCTTATTAAACAGTTATGGCTGTTTTTTTTAGAATTAGAAACACGCAAATATTACACTCTGATGCTAATATTAACAATTTTAATGTGCATCTTAGCCTTTCATGTATTTTATTACTACATTTGTCATTTTAGATAATTGTGGTGAATACCAATCTTTGAAAATGATCAAATAAAAAAAGTACTGCTTAAAGTATAAATACATTACAAATTAATCAGCGGGATAAAGCTGTGAAGTATGAGAAAAAAATACTTGACCAAAGTCTAAGAGAAAAGTTGTTGCTCAATTTTGTTTTAAATGAGATCATTTTTTTAAAAAATAATCTAATTTCCTATACTATGTACTTATCTGTTTAGATTAAACATTCTTATTTATAATTTTTTATTTAAATGTATTTGTTTCTATTTAAATTTTAATGTTTTTAAAGTGTTTCGAACTTAAAGTTTTTGTTTCATCACCAAAAGTGCATCTTTAACATGCTTTGAGAGAAAAAACAAAAAATTATTTGAGTAACAATTTTATATTATAGTGGATTCATTACAAAATTAAAGGATAATCAGTGTGTACTCTAGTTTTAAAGGAGAAATTTACCCTGTAAAAAGTTTCGGTAAAAAGTACCGGCTCTCAGGGTGACGGTTCTTTTTACCGTCAAAAAAATTTTAAGGAACAAAAATTTTGATCTATCGTAGTTCTAACAGAAATAATTACCTTAAAATCACTGAATCATTCAATAAAATAAATATTGCTGTAAAAATTACCATATAATAATTTACGCTAGAAATGGATTTCACTAAAAAGTAGATTTTACGATAAAATGGATTTTACGATAAAATGGATTTTACGATAAAATAAATTTTACGATAAAATGGATTTTACGATAAAATGGATTTTACGATAAAATGGATTTTACGGTTAAATGGATTTTATGCATGTTGCAACCAAAGTGCGGTTACTTAATACTGTAGCTTGTTCTTACAGCGCACTTTTAATTTGAAAATGAGTTGTTTCAAATTAGTAATTTAGGTATAACCCTTATGTTTGACAAATAACGTTTTAACATTAACAAGTAAAATATCTTTTTAGTTTGAATCTCTAATGTCTATCATCAACTTATATTACTCTACAAACTGTATCTCAAACTAGGGAGAAACTATTAAAGTAAAGGATTAAATCCAAAGCCTTAATTTCGGAAATTTATGTTCAAATTCGCTCATTCTTCAAACATCACATTACAGAATTTAGGAAAGCTGAGATATTGAGCCTCTATTCTTAAACTAATACATGGTATCCAGGGTAATCTAAGATTTCGATCTATCTCAGAATAAAATTAATAATGGGATTAAGATAAATATTTAAGTACATAATTAGATTTGCACCTTAAATCTAAGAATTTGTTAGCAAAATATCCATACTTATCAAGATGCATAAATATTTGGAAAGCGGTAATAAATTTAATTAAGCGGCTACTAGTTTTAATTATAAATTTATTACTTGTTTGAAAGTATGCAATGCATGTTAATAGATTGCTACCTCCCTAATAAAAAAAAAGTTATGATTTATGAAAACTACTATTCTTCTTCTTAAAATTTAAATGAATTTTATTCAATCTTAAATTAAAAAGAACCATATACAGATTTTTTAACATAACTTTTCTTCTTTTTCTTCTCATCTACATTTAAGTTCTCTAATATTGCATGGGTTTCTGTAACAAAAGTTTTTAGCTTTTTAGAGATTTGTTAGATGTTTAAAAATAGACTTATATTGCCGTTTTGAAGTTTAACGATACCTAACTCTAATATAATGCTTCCAAACAAATTATAGTAAGTTTAAAATTTTTAAAAACAAATTATAAATATAAGATACATTCTTTAAAGATAATTTAATTTATTTAAAGTTTAATTTTGAAAAGATATTGAGAATACTTTTTCAACCTATGCCTGAAAAAGCTAACAAAAATTTTCTTTAAAAATTATATCTCCCAAGCATATTAAATCCATAAACTACTTAATCTATTAACTAAACTACATAATCTATAAACTATTACTTAATACTACTATGAAAAATTATTACCGTAGTATATTATGTCTCTTGAAGCTTTTTTAAGATGCAAAAAAAGAAGTATGTAAAAAGTTTTTCTTTCAATTTCTAACCAAAATTTTAAAAGCAAAATTAAAAATCTTAAATAAATAATTTCAGATAAGTGAACTCAAAAGTCTATACTGACCTTTTGATCGAATTTTTGTAAAATTTCATTCCAATTCATCCCATTTTAAAGTACGTAACTAATTCAATCGTTAATTTTCAGGAGTTTCACTAAAAAACTCAAAATAAAAATGAATGCATTTAAAATTTCTTTTAATTAATTTCATTTATTATGTATTTGCAGATGATGCTCATTTAAGGTCAGTGGTGTTCAAAAGTAAAATAATTTCCAATTTTTACCATTTATGTACAGATATATTGAACAAATTTTAATGCAATTTGGCATTGTAGAATAGAAAAGAAAAAAAAAGAGAGGGAATTCAATGTAAAATACGAAAGAAAAATAATAATTTAACTGCTGTAATAAATACCCATGATCATCGATGGAATTGGAAAGTATGTAATACCGATTACAGACGTAAATAAACAGAATATAGCCACACAAAAAAACATAAATAGTAGGAGCATGGCATCCTTTTAAAAATATATGGTTTTTTATGATTTCATAATGGAAGTAAGGTAAATGTCAATTAAAGTTTTTTTAAGTCATGGAGAGTAATCGGAAGGGGAATCTGAGTTCCAATTAGTACTTTATTGCTTGAGTTCTAATTACCCCAGAATGTCATCTCAGATAGGGGCTGAAGTCGAGAGAACTTGCTAATTTCTTTACCTGGTCAGCGACTTTGCTTTTCAGAAAATCACCATCCTGATGAATTCGTTGGGATCGTGCGTTCCCATTCATTAAAACGAACTAAGACCAACTGCTTGCCTGGAAAAGAATAAAAATGTGTTCTAAGATTTTGCTTTTATAGATCTCATCATTTTAAGTGTTTCTTAAAAAGATAACTGTAGTATCACTGAAGCGCTTCTCAATATCGCAAATTGTCTCTATCATGTATTCTTAATTTTTCTCGATTTTTGAGTTATTTACGCATAAACTATTCAATATACAACAAAAAGATTCCCTTTTTTATGTGTATAGTTGTGAATATCACATTCGACTGATCATTCTTTCAATTCCTTCTTTATTAGTTCACCAAAATAACGATAAACATAATATGAATGTGAAAAAATAGCATCTACACCATAAAGCAAGATAACAAAATTAGAGCTTAGAAAACATAAGCTCGTCGTATAATGGATTCAATTATTTTAGGAAAAACGTTTTTTAAACAGATTCTTGATCTTTAAAGTAATACATCCAAGAATATAGCTGTCTATATATACATATCCAGGGTTTGTGCGAAAGTAATGTAACTTGTTCATGGATTTTATCAGTATTTGAATCAAATAATAAACGGATCGAGAAAACGGAACTGTAAGACAAGGAAAAGTTTTCAATTTCTCGGCTCCGATGTCGGACTGGAACATTTTGAATATTGAATGCCTCTTCCATTAAATGAATGAAAGTAAAATTAGCGGTTTGAGTTCCAGAATTCAGCCGCATACTTTTACTTCACTCTTGTCGGAACAGATTATTGATGGTCTTTAAGTGAGAGATTTGTAACTCACATATCCTCCAGTTTTAAAAACAAAATGTGTCATACTACCTTGGCATATCGCTAAAACACCGTCATCAATAGCGCTCTTTCTTATAGAAAGAAATTTCCCCTTTCATTTGACCGAGCAACTTCAAGTACGGCACTGGAGTCACACAGAAATGCATAAGAAAACACCTGTCATTTCTTTCCATATAATCGGAGAAAAGTAAGCGACCTATCTTAAATAATTTGACTATACGTTTTTCTGACTCCAGCCAGTCCGAGTACGATATGCATTTGTTTCCCAATTAAATCTAAAATAAAAAATACTAAATAATGCAGTACTTAAAGTATTTATGTGACAAATTTCCTAACCATATAATAACGGCTAACCAGATTTCAAAATTATAGTACATGCTATCAAACATTTAGTTAAAAAATGCATAACAGAAAAGTAAATTTTAACGAACAAGTGATTTTTATGCTATACTCTAAGCTATCATGATAAAATAACCAAACTTTACCCAATTAACAATTTTTATCATATGAGTTCTAAAACGAAGTTTTATTGTTAATTTTACAAAAATTGTTAACAAAGTACTGTGGTAATAATTAGTGAGCGTTTCCATACAACCACTAATACTATAAACTTTAACAAACCCTGGTAATTTTGACCATATTTTTTTTCTCAGTTTGCTTATTGAACAAATCTTGCACGCAATAATTTGCAAAATATTTTGCTCTCAGTTTAAAAAATTCGAATGTAAGCTGATTTTGTTTAAAAATAACAGAAATTAATTATGAATGCTCTGCAGAACTACTTTTCTCACATACGATCAGATTTTAAATGTAATTTGTAAGTTTTGATCAGATCTACATTTGTGAAAACAGTAAATACATAAAAATCACCACTTTACTAGCATAAAGTAGTATATTATGCAATGAATCTATCATGTTGGTTTTGTTGGATAAACTCACATTCAATTACGGAAAGCTTGTAATGTTTTAAGCTACCCCACTTTTAAGAGAATTGCTAAGAAAAAAAAGCACTAAGTCTCTTTTTAAAGTCATGTTCGATTTATTTTTAAATCGATGCGTTGAGTTTTACGAGGAAATATATTTATTTTTCTTAAGGAATCATTCTATCAAAATGAAAATGCATTATGCATGCTTTAAAAGAACCCATGTTCTTCGAATACACACACTTTTCCGAGACTCGTGTACAACAAAAACTGTAAAATGACACTTTTACCTTTCTTTTGAAACACCCATTAGAACTATGCTATTCCATAATTCGTTGGGATGTTAGGTTGTCAAACAAAGAACGATACTTGGATCACGTGATATGCATCATCAAGCATGAAGAGTAGCACTAAAATTTTATTACTTCTGATAAGTATTTTCTACGTAGCCTAAATGTTTTATGTATGAGTGGGGAGATATAAAAACGGTAAAATAAGCATTAAAAGGGTGATGCATTATGCTTGGTCGAACTTAAAGGATCGTTTTTCAAAACTATCTGGTATTATACTACTTTATTTGGAATTTGTTAGAGAAAATTATTTTCCCATTTTAAGAACGGAAGAAAAAGTAACGTTAACAGCCTGACATAGATTTCTTAATTTCTTTGGAATATTTTAATTATTTATTTTGATGTTTAAGAATGTTAGAATTATGCAACTGTTTTTATTTACCAGACGTAAGTTTAAAAATTTGCTGCAAAAACTATTCCAGGAGTTTTGTTCCACGCTAGTTAATTTAATTATTTCGTGTCAATTGTTTCAGTAAACTACCATCCAACTACTCTTTAAAAGTTTTTTTTTTTAAAAAAAGAGCAAGTAATAAAGTTTGAAGCAAAAATTAAGAATGTGAAAATGCTTTGGCTTGAAGTTTATACTTTGAAATATTTACACTAGGGGCTCATGTACTTAGTTTTTAAGCTTTTTGAAACTTAATTTTATGGAATGTTATATTTATTTATTTTGACGCCAATGACTATTAGAATCATGCAACTGTTTTTATGTGCTGGAAATTAGTTTAAAAACTTCACACGAAGACCAAACCAAAAGTTTCATTCTTTGCTAGTTAATTTAATTATTTTAAGTTAATCGTTTTACTAAACTGGCATCAAGCAACTCTTAAGAGTTTTTTTTTTAAAGAATATGCAATTTATAAATATAAATTTATATAATTTATAGGATCCGTGACAACCTTGTACAAATAACTGCTATCTTGTAATAAAAACTAATTAAAAATGTAGTCATTAAGTCAAGCATATGGATAACATCAAATTATGAACTCATTTAGATCAAATTTATTTTTTCAAAAAATAAAAATTTTCATTATAAAAGTTTGAAGAAATGAATCAAATGCTATGTTCATGCTTTCCTAAGCACGAATATTAGGATATTTGGTATTAGTCAGCAATTTATTGATTCAAGTAGGAAATATGCCAATTCAAAATCTATATCAAGAAGGAAATATGCCAATTAAGTGTAATTTTATATAAATCTATCTATCTGTTTATCAAAATCTATAATCTTTCTTTTTTGCAGTTTTAAAATCATGCTAGTTGTAAATGGTTGAAATTCCGTATAGTTCTCCGCTCATACATTTTGGCAACATTAGTTGTAAGCTGTTTCAAAACTGCAGTTCTTTAACTTAAACTTTACAGTTAATTGGATGGACGAACTTTTGCCAATTATTTTACCATAATTTTAGAATAAAAATTCTAGTAGACTATATACAAACTATAACTATGAAATAATAAGTTATAAGCTAAAATTTAAATAAATATTGAAAATCATTGAGATTTATTTCACACCATTGGAATATTTACTTGAAAAAAATATTTAGGAATGTATTATGAAATTGCTAGTTTTGACAATTTTTCTTACCAACATGCATAAATCTATTTTCATCCGATACTACTTCAAACAAACTATAATGTTGTTGAAGAGAAAGAAGAAACTAATAATCTATTATTTTTTGATCCGGTAACAAAGTGCCCCGAATGCCTGAAATTCGAGCAATTTTATCCCGTAGCAACATTCAATTAGTTAAGATTTATGTGACCAAATAGTTAGGGATTTTAGATCTGGTTTAGTGTACTTGTTATTCCCATGCTACGGCTATTTAATTTATTGTTACTTTTAATTTTTAATGTGAAAAAGCAATCTCTGAGAATCGATATACAAATGTCGTAACACAAATGTGCAAATAAGTAATATTTAATATATAGGGAAAATCTGGCTGTGTGAATATTTGTAAAATCATTTCATCATTTTTCCGTGACACTCAGTTCTAGTGCAATATTAAAAATACGAAATTACTTTGTTTAAAATCATTGCTTCAAATATCTTTGAAAATAATTCTTAATATTTCTTAAATGGCTTCCCCGTATGTCATGGTGTTTTTGTTACAGATTAGTAATTTATAATATTTTTTAGGAACAGTTTGCGATGTTTTCCATCCTATTATCTTTTATTATTCACAAACATTATTGAAAGATGTGTTCTTTTTCATTTTTATTATTGAAGGGCTTGTGGCGCCATACAAACTGCATCAGCATCGTAAAGTTTTTTTGTGTTTTTTTAAGTTTTTCTATTTCAAAAAAAGTTAAAACTGGGTTAAAAATAGAAATGTCTACTTAAAGCTCTGTAAGCTCATAGTTTAATTCTGAAGTAGTNTTAACATTTTTAGGAAGGAAAAGTGTGCTATAAGCAAATATGTAGGCTAACATAGGTTAATTAAAATTATAGAAATACTTTTTAAGAAGTATAAGTAGTTTTAAACATAAATATGCTTATTCCGGAAATCTTCAAAACGTTTAAAATTATCAAACTTAAAAATAATTGAATGGAAAGATTGAATGAAGAATAAAATGAAAACATTTTTGTTGCTAAACAAAATAATAGTAACTTTTTTAATTTAGTTTTTATATTTATTTTTTGAATACAATACTTTATTTTTTGAGCTGCTTATTACTATCCTTTAAGTGGAAATATTATAAAATATATAAAAAAAAGTTATAATTTATTTATTGTGAGATTTTAGGCTCAAACTGTAGATTATAGATAAATATAGGTGTACTTGTATTCCCTCATTTAAGAGATATATTAGTTAAGTTATAATTCTGAGGTACAAATATTAAGAAAGTTAAAATTTTTAACTGCAAAATGCTTACACTAGGCATAAAAAATCAATTAAATTGATTAGCAACCAAAAGTTTATTTTAATTACCAATTAAGCAAGTTAAATAAACGTAATGTCCTCTAAATACTTATCTATTTGGTTATGCTGTATTTTTAATCTTAAACTGCCTCACTATATTAACTTATTTTTTCAAATTTAAAATGTACTGTTTTCATTTTTAAATTCGATTATTATCTATCTACTCTTTTAACACACGGAAAAAAAAAACTTAAAATAGTTGAAGTTTGTTTTATTTTGGAGAAAAAATTCTTATAAGTAAACTTCATCGGCTTGTATAGTTAACAATAGCAAAATAGAGATCACTTTTATTTTAACAAAATTGCTTTTTTTAATGCAATTGAGAAATTTTTAACATACATTTTTTTAATGTTAGCATATTGTTGCACTGAATATTTCAATAACTAATTCTTCACAATATCATACGAGTATGTAAGTGACAAAGTTTAAATCCATTTTAACTTGAGCAATAATTTTGTATTTATATGGTTTCTTGACTTTTGATTGTAAAATTTTAAATATCGAAATGCTTTGAATTATACTTATTTAAAAATGAGGACTAGCTAGTCGCCGGAGCTGGCTATTATATATTAAAGCTAAGATATTATTTTCTAAAGTTTCATTGAGGGTAAAAATATGTTTCCTAATATATAAAAAGCGAAAAAATTGTGACAGAAACTTATGCTTCTGAGGATTTGTTCAAAAAGTAGACAATTCAAAAAGTTATTAATTCAAAAGTTACACTGAACATTGTATAGCTCTTATACATCGCTCTGAACACTTAAAAATATCTATTTTATCTAAGTATGCACTTTTAGAAATATGAAGTAGATTAAGTGAAAAGTTTTTAAAAGGAGGAACTAGCTTTTGAAATGGCATCATACTTCGAAATGTATGTATTTGCTTTAAGAATGGATGATGGCATAATTGAAACGAAATCATCTAAAAAGTTGGACAAAGGTATATAATTATGCAATTAAACTAAATTATAGAAGTTGGATGAAAAACTTATCCTTATTAAATAATACATAGCTATGGATATTTTTTTTCTCTAGCATTATTAAAATTTTCTTCCAATTTGCGATAATCATTGATAATATATTATAATTGGATAATTAATCTTACGTGAATACTGTTAAAACTGCAATTACAAATTTTTCACGAATATATATGGCTTTATTTAAACAAAAAATCAATTATTTTATTTAAGAATGAGAACAGATCATCCCATTAATTGACCGCTGTGAACTTAAATACAGTTTCGCAAAACATTTCTTTATTTCAAGAGAAAAAAAAGATTTATCGTTTAATTAAAACACTGAAAATAAATGTCTAACGAGACATTTAAAAGAATGGTTTTTGTTGAAAAAGAACAAATATTTTTTAGGACAGAAGCGCAGTTTTCATCCCTTCTGGCAGAGTTTGTTTGTGCAAATTGTTTCAATAAAACTTACTTGGAAATTTTTATGAAATAATCACACAAAAAAAAAATAGCTAAGCTTAAGTTTCAAGCATGGTTTTTATTTTTAACCTTGTCGGACTAGACAAAGAATACTTATTTTTTAAATATTGGTGAGACAAATGTGCGTATAAATTACTTAAAAAAGCAGAATTTTTAAGTAGCAAACAGTTAAAAACAGTTATCAATGTATTAAATTTCACATGCATTCATAAATTTCATCGGGAAAAAAAGTAAAAAATATTTTATTTAAAATACACTTGATTAACTAAGATCAAAAATATAAAAGTAAGTAAATTTTAATTCTTTTGGCTAATAAATTGTTTTTATACATGAAATTTTCATTTCTCTTGACTTTAATTAATAATTTTAATTAAAGTTTTGAGAAACAATGTTACTGGCAAAAGTAAATTAAGTAGCGGAAATAAATTACTTTCAATCGAGTATAAATTTACATGTTTTACTATTTTTCAATGTTCAAAGATAATTTCTTAGGAGTTAAAATAGATTATGCCTGAGTTTACACAAAAGACGAAGTTTCAAGGTTAAAAAATACGATTTTCTCTTTAGAAATTCATCTTAAAGCTTATAAATGAGTTTCTTTGAGAAAGTTAAGAGCAAAATTTGCATAGGAAAAGCTCATTGGATGATGAATCTCTTTGAAAACTGAACTTGATTTTTTTTACCCTTCCATTTTCGGAAGGAAGTTAGGATTAAGGCCACTGAAAAAAAATTGAATTACCAAGCAGACAATTTACAAGTTATGGTTGTTGAATTTCAATGCAGTTAAAACACTCTACTTAAAAGAAAATTGTTTGTATTTAAATTGGGTATTAAGTTTTACAAAAAATGAGAATAGAATCATCTAAACTAAATTTTCTTTCACTAATTCATTTGTATCTAGCTTGAATTCATAGTAGAGATTTCTTTATTTTCAAAAAAGAATAAAAAGTGTACTGTAAGAAATTTCTAATGTAATTACGGTAAAATGTAACAAGACTGAGGGTGCCAGAACTCTTTACCGTAAAATCATACGAAGCATCAAAAAAATTCTGATATACTGTAATTTTTGCACTAATACCATACTGAATCTGTTCAAATAAATAAATATTTCAATAAAAATTTTAGGTTAAAATATTTAAGCTAAAAAAGTACTAGCATCCTGACTGCCGGTACTTTTTATTGTAATTTCCTCGACGATTTTTTCCAGCGTGTTTTCACAAGTTTTTCACTATTAACATTTTTAGGAAGGAAAATGATAGTTATTTTAACTATAATATATATATATATATAATAAAATGAAAATTTGCATACCTGTCTATCTGTATATGTGTTTGTCTTATAACTAGAGAACAATTTGTTTTATCGTCCTATGGTTTGGACGGTGGGTGCAATTTTATAACAATCCTAAAATGTGTTAAAAATTTTCAATTAGATCACTTAGGAGAGCCGCTTGCAAAAATTGAATTTAATCTTTGGCTATGCGTTAGTCATTGTTTTAAATTAAACTATAGATGATTTTGATTTTTTTTTCTAATATTGAAAGATAATATCAATGATGTTTAGTGGCTTTTTGATCACAAAAAAAGAACTATTGCACATACTTAAATATTTAATTATTTTTTATTCACTGCGTTGGATAACCTCAATAATCAACTTTTACATTATTGCATGAGCGTACTATATTACAAAATTAGTGATTCTAAAGTAATTTGAAACCCCATATTTTATTTTGTTTACAACAATTATTTCGAAGCATGTTTTCATAAAACTGAATAATTCAAAATCACAGGCAACAGAAATGAAAAAAATAGATTGTTGAAAGGCAAATTCAATACCAATGATGCTCAATTATAGTTGGTAGGATGCATTAATTGAAATGGAAAAAAAAGCTATTTAATAAAATTCAAAGTTATCAAAGGAAAGGTGCTTTATATATTTATAGGAACCATAGAAAATATCCAAGCTAATCCCGACACATATGTCACTTAATTAATTTGGGTGACTTAATTACTTCTGGTATTAAGGTATATAGTGCTGTTTAATAAGAATTTCTACTACAGATTTTCCGTAGTTCAAAAAAATACTTTTTCCTGTGGTAGCAATGATAGCGTATTAATATTTAAATGAATTAGAATTAATTAATTATTAATTCATTTTCACCATAGAAAATATCCAAGCTAATCTCGACACATATGTCACTTAATTAATTTTGGTCACTTAATTAGTTCTGGTAATAAAGTAATTAGTGCTGTTTAATAAGAATTTCTACTGCAGATTTTCCGTAGTTCAAAAAAATACTTTTTCCTGTGGTAGCAATAATAGCTTACTAATATTTTAATGAATTAGAATTAATTAATTATTAGAATTAAGAACTGTTTTCCACCACAACTAATAAATAATTTAAACAGCATTTTAATATTAGTTGGAGAAAATGTCAAGTTCTAAAATGCTTACAAAGGTCTTATAATTTTTTTTTTTAAATCGGGTTTAGTTTGCCACTGCTGATAGATGTATTTGACTCAAAACTCAAATGTCGGAGGGTGTTTAATAGTTATCAAATATACCAATATATTTCTAAAGTGCAATGTTGGTATACTTAGTGATTGTTAGAAGTGAACTAGCACTCAGCAGTTTTAATTTAGATACTTTAGAAATAAGTATTACACGGCACTTGAAAGGCATAATTACCAGAGAGAATTACTTGCTAGTGATAAATATTGAACTATCATGAGTTAGAATCAAGCAGTGGGATCACTTTTAGTGATATTGTAATACGTTTAGTGATATTGTGCGTACTTCATTTAATAACATATAACCACCCGGAGAGCAACAAATTATAATAAATAGGTAATTAAATGGTATTATTTTTTCTTAATTATGTCGGTATAATTATGCCTTATGCCTTAATTATGCCCTTCAGGCTTGTGCATGATTCCCCCGCATAATTCAGTATTGATTAATTCAGTACTTTTTCTTTTTACTCTCCTCATACAAAGAACTGGTATTCAGCAAGTCAATATTTAAAAAACTTAAAATTGAACCTCAAATTTAAGCTCTGGGTCTTTTCACAGCTTAAGTGGTAGGTGACAAGCAAAAATAGTTACTCAGTTTAAGTATATTACTATTAATACTTGATGTTTAACACACTCTTTGAAATTTCGTAATATTAAAGCTCAGACATTCATAGTTTAATTGCAGCTTAAAATAGTTTATTAAAATGAAATTATTCTAATAATTAAAATCCTTAAAAATGTAGTTTTTTATAAATCTTATATCTATTACATATATTACATATTTTGTAACACTGTTTATTAGGCATTATGCTTTTCATTTTAACTCTTTTTAAGTAAAACCTCATTAAATAAATGCTGTTACGCACAAAATTAATCGCATGTATGCGAAATTAATCGCATGTATGATCGAAATAATCGCATAAACAAAATTAAGCGGAAATCTACACAGTCGCTAGGAAAAATCCTTGTACTTAAGACCTTTGAAATTCAGACCAATAATAAACGACCAATAGTCAACAACGGTTCTATTAATAAAGCATAAATGATTAAAAAAAACTAAATTTACTTGCAATTTTTGAAATATATGTAGATTTTTTGTATCCAAATACGGAAATAATGAACTTTGCAAGATTTGTAACAAATGGTACTTTCTATTAGTGGCTTTCTATTCGTATTTAAGTGTGCATTGTTTATAACTATATATGCGTACTGTATATAACTTTATATGTGCATTGTATATAACTTTATTTCAAATTTAACAGCACCATCAAAAAGTTTTAGTGTTGTACCTTATAATCTTGAGAAACATGAAAAAAAGTTTCAGTAATAAAGAGTTGGAAGCATAAAAATTCAGTCGCAATTGTGTTGTTTAGGAAAATAAAAAAATACTTAGATTCTTTTTTAAAATTCTATGGGGATTTTATATTTGAAAGCAATTCATAGTTTTTGATATGGAAATGTATTTAAGAAAATATTTTGAGTTTTAATTTAGCTGAGGAAAATTTAGTAATCTGAAATAATTACCAATTGAATAAATGGGAAAATATCTTATTACTGAACAATTAGTAAAACAACTGTATGTGTAAAATTAAGATTTTACGATACAATAATCATGAGTTTATAGTGCATAAATTTATAATTTATATATATATATATATATATATATATATATTATTTTTTTTTTAAATATTATGTGATGTATTTTATTAAATACTTCATTTTAAGACGCATTACTAAGTATACAATACACAATACAATAGTATACAATAGCTTATGTAAAGAATAATTTTGTGTTGGTGAAGAGGTGTTCTCCAAGCATCACCCTTACTATATATTAATAGCATCCTTGTACAAAAAGAATCCGAAATAACCAGTAGCGGGAAGGTCACAAATATATATTTGATAGAAAGATCCAAAATTTAAAAAAAAAAAGTTGTCAAGCGGTTTTTGAGCACAATTAACTTTAGTGACAATTATTGCCCATTCCTTAATTTTTCTAACNATATATATCCAAGTAATAGCATATTGATCTTTAGAAAGAGTCGAGTGTTTAAAAATATTTATGCGTCTCCACTCACGCAGTGAAGATGAACTGTTATTGCTATTAATAAGATAGGTAAACTCAGTATTCTTTAGGCAAAGTAAATAGGAAGATGACACCGTCTATAAATTACAGACACTTTGGGAAAAATAACGACGTTAATAAATGTAACGTGTCTACGATGTTTATACTATAATGCCCTTTCTATGCACTATAATGACCTTATTAACTTACTATGTTCTTTGAAATCTACAATTCTCAAACATTATATAAAAATAAATTTAACTTGAATCACATAACATATGCATGAGTTTGGAGATATAATTGTGATTTATCCTTATCATTTAAAGTTAATTATCATTATCATTTAAAGTATATTCCTTCCCTTTATTTATCTAATTGCCTCACATTCTTTTTATTGCTATTAAAAGTGTGAATTAACATGAATTCATTGCTCTATAAAGGCATTAAGATTTAAAAAAAAACGGTTATCTCTTTTGTATGGTATAAAGACTGTGATGCCAGAATTGGCATACACATATTTATTNTTTAAAAAAAAAAACGGTTATCTCTTTTGTATGGTATAAAGACATAAAACATTTATTTAATGCTCGAATACAGATTGATAGAAAAAACTTGCTGTTTTGTTTAACAAGTATGATACGACTCATTTGTTGTGCATATGAATCGATAATGAGAAATTCTCCTGCACTATTCAAATATTCTATCCCCTATTCAACTACTTAAAGGATTACTATTGGCATTATTATAATAATGTCATTTTTAACCAGCTTATACTTTATATTTATAATGCCTCCGATTTACAAATTTTGATTCTGTTTACAAAGAGTGTTTAGGCAAAGTTTTTAACACACTTTTAAAATTAGTGTCAATAAGTAGATAATTAAATTTAATGAATTTTTTTATTTCAATAAAACGTAATAAAACATATATATTTCTTTTTAAATAGTATTAAGACTTAAAAACATTTATTTATAATCTATTACAAAGTGACGAGGAAAGTTTGCTGTTTAGTTTAACAAGTAAAATACTCCTGGTTTGTTGAATAATGCATGAGAATTGATAATGATCAATTCTCCTGTACATTCTAGTACATATTTAACGTCTAAAAATATTATTATTGACATTATTATAATAATGTCATTTGGGACAAGCATTTTATGGAAATATATTTGTTTTAGGAAAAATT
>NC_092205.1:66029820-66103898 GCF_043381705.1 Parasteatoda tepidariorum | reverse complement strand
TTCTTATCTAACTGTGCTGTAACCCAGCTTAATTTAATTTGTTATAGCAATCAAAAATATTCGTAAAAAACGAAGCAAATTATTAAGGTAAGTAAATTCAACTCTTACATTTGATTTACATTAAATTATATAAGAAATAGTATTGAATCAATGCTATACTTTTTCATCCTTACTAGTGCTATTTAAGATAAATGTTTCTGCTGTTTGATTTACTTTTTACGCGGTCTTCAGAAAAAAGTAGCTTCGCCTGAAATGCATAATCTGTTTTTGTCTTCCGCATACCACATTTTTTAACAATGTAAGAGAATAAAAAAATAACGAGAAGAAAAAAGAGCACCCTGTAATTCTTTGAATTACCTGAAGTAATAAACGGTAAAAGATAGTTTGAACTTTACGAGTTATTCGACAGTTTTTCTCTTCATCTTTCTCATCGCTTAAAAACAAGAAAAAAAATAAAGAAATATACGAAACCGATGTGAACAAAGTTGTGCAAACTTGATGTTAAGAAACCTTGTAGAAGGTTAACCGCAAAAAATAAACTTCGATATCAGTTTAGTTTAAAATTAAGAAAAACTAAGAAAGATTATAGTAAAATCTTTAATTATCTTGTTTTTAAACGTGCATTTATTCCTAATGAAGTGATTTTTATAATTTCTGGCAATTGTTTTTTAAACGCAATTCATGTTGTTACTTTATAGTATGTGTAATTTTAGTAATGAAAATTTGGATTACTGCTACCGCCCGTAGTAGGCCGATAGGGAAGGGCAGAACTGAAAGATTGCGCGTTTAAACTGCGCGAGAATGGATATCAATTGCACATCAATCACCTGCATTCTAAAGATGGGTGGGATCTAAGTAACCAGCAGGAATTAAATTTCTGAGCGTCTGAAGGAAAATTCAGTACTTTAACCACTGAATTACCTTTGATCACTTTCTAAGAAAATGTGTTTCTTGTAAAATGAATATTTTAAACAACTTTATTTTATCGAAATTTTATAAATCATAATTTCATTTAATGTTTAGTAACTTAACAGCATTAAAATTCAGTTAATAAATATTATAATTGTACTAAGATATCATATTTTATTTATCATTATTTTTCAACCGTTTTACACGAAGAAAAGATCTTTTCAAATTATGTAATGTATGGTATGAGTAATAATATTTATGGTAAAAAAGCAGATTTTTGGCAAATAGTTTACCATAGCCATAGTTTGGTAATCTTTCTGCTCATATGGTAACGGTTTATTGGATATTGTGGTTTTAAAAATTATCGTTCTTAATTCCAAACATTTAGTAAAAATTACGAAACTTAAAAGTAAATTTAACTTAATAAATGCTTTTTCAAACATGTTCCAAGATATCATGATAAAATTACCAAATTTTCCGATATTTTCGAAATTTTATCACGTGTTATGAACTCATATTTACTCGCCTATTTTACCAAAGCTCTCCGGTAAAAAATATCATCCCTTTTGGTGCTTCCATAATGATAGAAATACGGTAATTTTTTTCCTTTTCTGGAATAGAATAAGACAGCTTTCAAGAAATTGAATTCGTAAGTAAATTTAAACAACTGCAGTTAACTCTACTGCCTCATAACCGATCAATTGATAGTAAGTAATGGAAACTTAGAAAGCGTCTAGACAGGGTACCAATTTCTTTTTCTCTGGAAAAAGTCTTTTTAGTAAGTATATTTGAATTATAAAAGGATCAGAGTATGGTTTGATTTATAACGTCATAACGACGAAAAATATTTCTCTTACATTTCGATAATATACCATTTATTGGATTATGGTTACANATATCAGTTTCCATTATATATATATATATATATATATATATAATGGAAATTAATATAGTTCTTCCCAAAAATTTTATAATGGTATTATTAATTTAATTACTGTAAATTAAATATTCTTTCTTACAAATTAATTATCTTCAAGTTTTAATTGCACGAGGGAACATTTTTTTTTCTTTTGCGGGAAATTTTTGAACGGATATTCTATATTTTTGCATCGCTGATTTTAAATCCCTAATCGGTTTCTCTCTACAAGCTATGGTTTTTATCCAATTGAATAAGCTAGTCATAAACAGGCTAATTCACTAGAGTGGGCAGTGAGTCACCCCTCTTTTCATGTACACAGGAAATAGCAGAACGTTAGCGTTAATACATTTCGGTGGTTAGTTGAGGTCATATATTCTTTGTCTTAAGTGTCAGTATTTTCAAAGTAGCTGCCAAGTGTGAACCAAATGTATATGAATACGATATGTATATCAATATAAACCTATACGCTCTTTATAAACTTGTATATTCAGACAAAAAATAAACTAAGATAAAATATCTTTCTGAAAACAAATCTATAGTTGTATAAAAAAAGGAACAGAGAATTTTTACTATGGACTAATTTGCAACAAATTCTCAAATGCAAACCAGGTTTAATATATGTCATACAGTGATTCAAGCAAGTGTCGGAAAACTTTTGGCCTTTCACTGATATTTAGATGTCCCAAGAAAAAATGAATCCCATCCTGTCCTGAGATTTAGAGGCTAAAAAGAGGCTCATTGCAAGCAATCTATTTGTTCTGGAAGATATAGTGCTGATAATCTCACTTAACAGGATGACACTCGGTACTTGTTTTTAATACCCCCATTGCGTTGAGAAATTCGTTTTTGAATGTTTTTTCAAATGAAATGATTTTGAATGTTTTATTATTGATTATTGTTTTATTATTGAAATGATTTTGAATGTTCCATTATGACCTACAATTAAACAATATGTGTATGGTGAAGTAGACTATAATTTTACTTTGATATTCATACGCTGAGAAAAAGTATGGTCAAAACTACCAGAACATGATAACATTTACAGTGCTTCTGGTTTTATGGGAGCACAAAAACTCTCTGGAATTTCCACTGAAGCACTTTCGCTATGATTTTCTTAAAATTATCCATACAATGTGATTTCATAACGTGTTATAAAATTTTGCTGAATGTGGTAAAGTTTGGTAATTTTATCATGATTCTTTGGACCCTGACATAAGAGCCATTTGTTGGGATAAATTTGCTCTTGAATTTTGTATTTTTTACTTATTGCGCAGTTACAAGACCTGTAGTTTTGAAAGACATAATCTATGTTAAACCACGGTTTGATGGTAACGTATTGACAAAAGTTGTGAAAGACGTAATTTCTGAAAAGCCGTTACCATAAAAACGGAAATAGTACCAAATAAATTGTTTATTGTTTCTTCATGGAACCGTTGCATGCACCTTACACGCCTCATCTAGCAATCGTTTTTAGTTGCGCCTTTGCACTATTCTCAACAACTAATACATTGATATTCATCAAATTCAAGAGTGTAAAATTGGATAATATGGAGGGTCCTGCCTATTAGGTTATAAGGTTCTATCTGAAAATGCGTTAGGTCTTTAGAATCAGAATGTAGGGTTAGAACGATCTTCCAAAACTTGAAAGGATGGTTTTATTATTGCAATATGAAAACTAATAATCTTTTTTCATTAGCTTTAAGCTTGAAATTACGAAACAAAACTAGGCCAAACAAAAACCGTTAACGAACCCAAATATTTCGTAACTAGATTAATTTTTTTAGAGATATTAAACGTGTTGTAGAAGGTTACTAAAATATATTTTATCTTACTTTTTTCTAACTATTTTTAAATCATAAAGGATGTCAATATATTGATATGTCTTGATATGTTAATACGTATTAATGAAAAGTGGTCATTTTTCCTCAATTTCATGGGGCCTTCCTTCTAAATATTGATGATGTCCTAATGGTGGCAATCAAATTTCTATTGTCACTCTATTGTAATATTTCTCTGCTTTTTTACTCAGGAGCAGATTAATCAGAAGCTCAGGAAAAAAATCCAACATACTAGAACATCAAAATAATTAATTCGCAAAATATATTTGATTACTAAATATAATGTTAATTAAAATTTTACGCAACTGTTTCGTTGCAAAAAAAGAAATTATTTTTTAAATTGATAAGCAAGTTAAAGTACTTCCATCGAGACTACATCTGCTGCAGTATTAGTTAGATTATTACTCGTATTAAAAAAAATATCGGATAAATTTAAACTGGCAACCACTCTTACATGGCTATCTAACCTAGACGAAAAAATTATACCCTACATCAGAATACTTAATTCCCAAAATTTTTTTAGACTTCTAAATATAATTTAAATCAAAATTATGCAATATTTTTTGTTGTCAAGAAAAACAATCATTTGTCTAAATTGATAAACAAGTTAAAATACTTCCATAAAAACTGCATCTGCTGCAGTATATTACAAAAAAAAAATATTGGATGCATTTAAACTGGCCATCTCTCCTCTACAGCTATCTCACCTAGACTTGTCCTAATATTAATATTTTTAAGTAAAAAAAAATCATCGTTTATCAAATTTGAAATCTGTTTAAGAATTATTAATGTAGTATTAGGAATTAAACTTATCATTTTTATTTGAACTCAGCTTGGGTTAGAGCACAGAAGAGTTTATACCCATAGTATTCAGTGGATTAGCCGAGCTTATTATGAGAAATTTTTGTACAAATATGCCTACTTAACAAGACTGTTAAAGGGTTACATTTGATGACTAAATTTAACGGTTATGTAACGATAACTGGGAAATTGTGCAATAATTAATCAGAGTTTATTTATGGAAAATGAAAACAGTAAGATGTTTGAATAAATTTTCTATTGCACCCACAAATATTTTATGTAACTGCAACCTCAATTATGACTTATTTTTACAATAATGAAAATTATTGTCATGAAAATATAATATTCGAATGTTCTTGAAAGTGAAATATTTTCCAACATTAATAACTTACAGTTTATGGTTCATTTCTTCTTTCAAATATTCTCCATCTTTTTTTTCTTTTTTAGATTTGTTGAAATTGCTCGAATTCTCAATAACGGGGTATCAGAGTTCAAATGACAACTAAAGCGTACTTTATAATGACGCAATTTCTAATGATAGTGTCTAAACTAATTTGATTTAGGCTCAAATCAAATTAATCTAATTAAATAAACAAAATACGAAACTGTATTTGATATGCTTTTAAGTTGCTTAGTGTTCTTTCACTTCCTAGAATGAAACTGAAGTATTAGATGGAAATGCAATAGCAAGCTCATACTGAAAGAATTGGAACATGCAATTTACTTCAAAAGAGGGGCTATTTACGTGGTATTTATTATTGAGCTTAATGCAGTTAACAAACTTATAAAGTTTACCGGGAAAATGGAAATATTAACGTTGTTCAATTTTTTTTTCTTGTCTGTAACGTTCAGGATGAAAATCCGACGTGTTTTTTGAGCAATTAAGCAATTAAAATATAAAAAAAATAATAATACAAATTTCGCATCAATAAATAAGTTATCATTTAAAATATTCGTAATATATTTTAGTTTAATTTAAGAAAATGTATAGTGCGCAAAATAAAAAATGAACCACCCTGAATAGCTTTTGATCTATTGATCGTATCTTCACATTCTAGGACTAAATCGAGGGGATGACCTCAAATAATTTAACTAGTGTAGGTGAAATTTTAAATTTTTGAAATCAAACACAGAAACGTACCTTCTCGGAGTCAACATACTATATTTTTCAGCGAATTCGGATTTCTGGCTACCGAAACATAGGGATTAATCGCAATCTGGGAAATATGGTTCCAATAGACAGGAGAACTGTCCATAGCTTGGGCACATTAATGTTATTATTACTTTTTGCATTTTTCACGATACCTCGCGAACTTTTTAAGAGAATTGAAAGAAAAGAAATTGCACACAATTATAAAATTCATTTATCCTAAGACTAAAAAATGCAAAAATTTACTTTTAATAAATATTTATATATTTTTATTTTTTTATATAATGTTAGTCGACAAAATTTGGAATTGTAAAGTATACAATTTCTTAAATACACAAGTGGGCGACCTTTGTGCTAAAATACAAACTAAGGTAAACAACGTTTAAGAGCACACAAAATATATTTTTTGTGCTCTTAAACGTTGTTTACCTTAGTTTGTATACAATTTCTTATATCATTTTAAATCTTTATATCATTTTACACCATTTTTTTACATCATTTACGAGGCAAAATAATAGTTTAAGTAAAATTTGTCAATTAAATCCGGAAAAAAACGAATTTCAATCAAAAAAATCCCTATTTTAAAAATTCGATTTTTCAGGAGCTATTCAACCGATTTTATTAAAACATTGTGAAAGTGAAAATCCAAAAATTAGATTAACAAGTGAAAAAGAATATTTTTTAAAATTTTGCTCAATTTACAGTTGAAAAGTGAAATTTTAAGTACAATTTGAAATATGTTTTTCTTGCTTCAAAACTTTGAAGAAAACTTAAACTTAATTAACATGAAAGATATATTTTTTAAGATGTCTTTCTGATGTAATGAACGAATCATTTGCTTACCCCTTCGCTTTTTTAAAAGAAAAACATTCATGTTTCAGTGAATAAATTAGGATAGTACTTAAAGAAAAATTTCCTTCAGGGAAAATATTACTCATTTTATTTTATTTGCATGACAGTTAGACTCCTTTGGTTAGAATGAGTTTTAATTATTAGTAAACAGACTCACAAAAGTTTTTGAAATATATAACGCAACTATATGCATGGTGAAATATAATTAATGTGGTAAAATATAATTATAATGGGGTTATGATCGGAGAGCATTCTTAAAGGAAATCTCTGAAATTATATCAGGTTTTAATTTCTGTTTTTTCTATAAATACCGATGATTAATGCAAATAAATTATTTTGATGTTGCGAAATATTAGCTTTGATCTTTAAAACGGGCAAATTGAAAGTCAATATTCACTTTTATTGATGCGAAAAAATATTGAATGAAAACATGACTGAAAATTTGCAGAAAGCAGGTATTAAAATGTATCGTTGTTGACTGAGTTTGCAATCTTTGCTTGTGCAAACAAAATGATATAATAAAAGCAATTCCGTTAATGCTATACGAAAATAAGCTGGCGTTTTTCGAGTTCGAATTGTAAGCTTGCATATTTAATTTATGTTAACTGAAAAATAAAAATAATAACTTGTTTACCTAATCGTGAGAGATCATTTATAAATGATATTATAATGAAAAAGTTTTAATATACGTTTACGTGAAATTAAAATATTAATACACGTTTCCGTTAAATTATAAATGTTAACAAACATTTCCTTTACTATACCCTTTTGATTGTAAAGAACGAATTATCTTATTCTTGATGCATTTTATAATGAAAGGGTTTTTAAAGTTTGAACCACCATACATAACTCAATATCTCACCCAAATTATTTAAAACTTGACGTGTTAATTTAAAACTTGATAGCTTTTGTAGTCCTAAACGTCATAAAACTCGCATTGACCATTCATATTAAATAACAAATCTCACTATACACGACCCTGACTATCTAAGGAAAAGATATGCGTTTTGATATGCATTTTGTTATCGGCATAACATTAATAAAAGTTATTTACCTTTTAAAAAATATATACCTTTTATGCATATATCTTTTAAAATATTTGCCCTGAAAGAAAAATATTTATTTTTGCGAATAAATTTAACTAAAAAAAAATTCCTTCCAGAAAAATGTAGTGCAAAAGTATGTAATGAGTTCCAGGTCTAAGAAAAAATGGACATCTTAGTAATGAAATTCATAACTAAATGCCTATCACCAAAATTCAGTATTACTTTACAGCAGGGATTAGTTTGACTAATTGGTGATTTTATTTGATATTTGATGTCTTCCAGAGCTATATGGATCATGCATAGAAAGCGAGGATTATGTATGTGGGTTATGTAAGAATTGGTATCAATATTGCTGAAAAACTAATTCTTTTAAAAAATGACATCAGGTTTTTAGTGCTAAATTTAAATATTAAGTAAACAACTTAAACAAATATACTCTTTGAAATCAGACTTATTCATATTTTAATATGAAATATTGAAGAAACTGTATTATCAATACAGTTTATGTTATCGATGCATATTTTTGGAGAATTAAAAAGTTTACCTGAAGAATATTTTTTATTTTGAAAGGACTGGTTAAATAAATATGCAATCCTGAAAAACTGAACTGAAACTTCATTCGCTTCAGAAGAAACAAATATGAAATATTTCATATTAGTATATTTTTGAAGCGAAAAACTATCAATCATGTAATAAGAATCTAGTATTTGAAAAGGGCATAATGTTTTACTGATGTGTCCATAAGATTTCATTTTTGAGAGTTGAAACTTAAAGATACTGAGTTTGACTTGGAAATTCAAAGCAGCCATGCAAGTTTAGGCATTCAAACATACAATTCTTGATTTTAAAATAACTATAAACGAAGATAAAATAAATATAAATAAATACGACTACAGTACGACGCATAATTTTTATCTGTTTAACAACCTAAATATAATTCACTATTAAATAAAAAATATAAGTGATTTTGTAGAAATAAAAAAAACTGTTAAATTTACAGGAAAAAAAACTATCGACTGGTGTGTCTAAATAAACCTTTTATTCTCCTGAGAAATACCATTATTTGCAAACAGACGTCTGCTGTTTTTTAAGCAGAGAAGTACTGTTATTTTAATAAACAAACCTCGATTTTTTTAACAAACAAACTTTGCTTTTTTATTAAAAATATCTATTAGCCTGGTCGGAGTGCACCAAAAGCAAGTAGGTGCTGGGATTCGAACTTGGGTCGTTTCATTGGCTGGCAAGTCCTTCGAACTACCGCAGCTCCAGTGAAACATTATGAAGAAAAATCTTAAACTGTTTTAATCTTAAAATTCTAACTTACTGAAATAATGTAAGTGCAAAAGTGGTTAAAACTATAGTTGTCTACACGCATGAAATGCCGGGCAATTCAACTTACCAAAAATTGTATCCAAAGAAATATAGCAAATCAGGTTAGATACCAGTTTTATTATTACAGCGTGCAAAAGCATAAAATTTTTGCAGAGAAATAAGAGCAAATATTAAAAATAATCATTGGGAAAAAAAGAGGTAGAGTTATTATACGGCAAGCAAAACTGCGTAGAAAAAACAAGAATTTGAACTGACGGTTTTGATTAGGATTAAAAACAAAAGAAAAAACCTGTTTGTCAACTAAACACAGCTCTAAACCCTTAAATATATATGATAAAGCATGTAAAAATAACGGGAATTTTTTACAGTGCAGATACTTGTAAAATAAAATTTCTATATATTACTGAAAATATTTTTTAAATTTTTAAAAATTAACTCAAAAATTTGAAATTTGAAAATAAATTAGCTTGAAAAAGTTTGAAAAAAATTTGAAATTAGCTTAAAATTTGAAAATAATAATTTAATTTTTATTTATTGAATGCAATTCAAAGATTTATTTTAAATGATACTTTTATGATTTAATGATTATTTTAAATGAAAAAAAATCTGACATTAACAATATGTTATCTAAATATATTCACCAAGAAATCCCTCTTAAAATATATTAAAAAATATATTCTCCTAAAAGATATTTATAACATACATTGCCCAGAAAAAATTTTATTAAAGATAACCAACTTAAATATGATTCAAAGATACATTTTTTAATATGCTCCATTATAAATGAAACAAGTAAAATAGCTTTAGATATGGAACTAAAAATGTTTTACTTTCATTTCGTTTCCTTATAAATATAGTGTTCTTTGGAAGTAAATTTTGCTCTAACGAAATATTTTACTCTAAATTTAAGATTGTATTTTAGAATTGTTAGATTTAAAAAATATGAATTGTTATTATATCATTTTCTTTGACATATTTCTTAAACATTTATTTTTATGAACATTTACTGGTTACGAAGCTTTATTTAATAAGATAAAATCATGAACTAACGAGAGGAACGTGATTTTTCGTAAGTTTTGCTCAGCAGTTGGAGTATTCTGAATGTGAAAGTTGGTTTTTAAATGGACGCTAATGTCTTACAACCATCAAATTTTGCAACAGTTTATCTTTGTAATGTGTCAACGGAACAAATTGCATAAATGTCATACATTTTTTAATAGTATTTCTCTTACTTTTTCGTATTTGAAAAGGTGCATAGTAAATTCAATTGTTTATTAGAAAATGTAAAATTGACAGGGATGAGAACAGCAGAAAAGAGTACATTTATTATGAATGATATAAAAGAAAATACAAAATACTAATCAAACTAAGCATTTTTATTGCATTACTACTTACAGTGCGAAACAATTATTAGCCCTCTCCCTGAATAACATTTGAAATGATGAGAGGTAGATCGAGAAAAAGTGCCTAAGAAATTGATTTTTTTTTAAAAAGTAGTATTTCAAAAAATTGATTTCTCAGTAACTACTAGACCGATTTGTCTCACATTTTGTATTTTGTCATGTTAAATTAAATTATTTAAAATGTTGTAACAAATTATAAACCTTATAATTCAAAATGTTTTCAACCATTATTAAATAAAATAATAAAAATTAATAATTATTTACTTAAAGTAATTTTTGCATGAAATTATTGTTGAATTACGAATTTTAAAATTCTAAGCGAAAAAAATCAAATCACTTAAGAAAACTCAAGATGTGTCAAAGTAAGCAAAATATAGAATTAACATTAAGGTGACTAATGTTTGGGGCGCTGTCTTAAACAAACTATTGGGAAGATATTTCCTAGATTGCGGCTGACTTCTATATTTAGCATATTTGTGGTCGTACTCTCAAACCCTTAAGATTGAGTTCTAAATCAGGAAGACCCAAGCATTTTATCAAAAGTTTTTCAGAATGGTCTGTATATTTTTTTGCATACATTACCATACATCAGGAAATCTATTAAAATAACCCCTTAATTTCTTCGCTATAAGCGTACAAAATTGTTTCAAATTTTTTAACAACAAATACGTTAAATGTAATGGAGTGTTATCATAAATTTCAAATAAATTAAAATATTCCAATATAATGTATATTATAGTATGACTGATATGTATTTCACAATAATGTAAAATGTGCTCGGTATAATATATCATAAATGTAAGTCTAAAAAATTTACAAAAAATGATTGGTTTGGCAAAAAATGATAGGATTTACAGAAAATGATTTCGAAATGCTTCAAAATTTGACAACCCAAAAATTTGATTACAAAAGTTCTTATCAGAAAATTGTTAATTAAATGTCTACAATAGACTAGTAAGAAACATTTAAGGATTTCTGCAGTAAAGTTGTTTTAAAATACCGAACTACTCAGAAAAATTGCAGAATTAGGAAAAAGTCATGCAAATTACAAAAGACACTAAAGTAAATATTCTAATCGCTTAAGCTACACATAAATTGCACATTGGTGTATTTTCCCTTGCCTATAGAAATTACTTTACCATTGACAAATATATTTTTGTCAAGGTGAAAGTTTCGGAATTTAATCTTAGTTGGAAACTTGGACAAGCGTCATAGTATACCTTTGTATAGGAAAATTGCGGCTCACAAATATATAATGCTCCTCAAGAATTGTGAATTGTAAGGAGGGTTTCTAAAGGAATGACGTCAACACTGAATTCATATTACAAATTTTCAAATAGAAATTGTCTGTTACAACAATTTATCGATGTCTGTTTCCAAAGATTCTTTATTAAAGGATACCGTGATTATTGCGCTAAAATCAACATCAACTCTGAGTAGTTCACTAAATCAATTTTTTTTATAATTAGAACATGTACAAATCAAAATAGTGAATGTACTACTCAGAATTAAAACAATCCAAACATTTTAATTATTTTAATTTTTAAATTTATTTATTTATTCCTAAAACGTTCATTTAAATATTTTTTTTTTATTTTGCATTAACTTTCGGAATCGTTAGGTAAAATATGTTTTAATACGGTAATTTTACCAGAATTGTTTTCCTTATAGAGCATAAGCGAGCACTGTCAGAATACAATTAAAAACAGTTTGTGTTTAAATTACGTTAAAACAATGATAAAAAATACTCATGATATTGATTAATTACAGAGTTAACGGTGTTTATGTTGTAAAAAATTTATAAAATTGTTCATATACAGCAATAACTTATGCTTTAATCTGTTGAAACCAATATATATACGCGAAAAAAATCATTATCTGAACTGAGTAAGCATAACTAATTGAAATTAAAGCTTTAATCTGTTGAAGCCAATATATATACGCGAAAAAAATCATTATCTGAACTGAGTAAGCATAACTAATTGAAATTAAAATGTTTAGTGTAAATAAATTTAAGTGGAGAAAAAAAATCGGAAATTACATTCGAATGACATTAAAATGCCTTGCAACAGAATATATATCTAGTGTCCTTGATCAGATTTTTAATAATTATGTAAATATAAACAACAGTTATTAATTAAATGAATAATAATTTTTAATAAAAAAAATATTTTATTTGTGACAAACTAAATTGAAAAAGAAAACTTCATTATGTTTTTGTACATGTTGTTTCTTTTTTGCACAAGTCACGCGTAAACAAAAATACTTGCAAAAATATTAAAAGCAAAAAGAAAAAAATGTATTTGCGAATTGAACAAAACTTTGCAAAAAATGAAAATGGGCGTAAAAAGTTATTTTACAAGCCTATGTTTTTCTGCTGGGACTTGGATTGTACACTGTAAAAACTTCTGGACTAAATAATGGTAAAAAGTATCGGCACTCAGAGTGGTGGTAATTTTCACCGTGAAACTCATTTTTTACACGATATGTTATTGAACAAATATATTCATTATATATTCATATATTCACATATATATATTCATTATATATTCTTCGCGCGCAGGTCGTCGGGCTACCGAAGCGGGGGTGCCATCCCCTCCGCAGAGGATCAAAATTGTGATGGCAAGTTTTCGGATCATCCTCCGGGATGTTTCCCAGACCGTCGCCAATAGCCCATTGTGCAGCTCTAGTGAGACGTAAATTAACAACAACAACAACAACATTATATATTCTTTTATTCACAAATATATTCTTGATATATTCATATATTCACAAATGTATTCAATATATATTCATATATTCACAAGTATATTCATTATATATTCATATATTCACAAATATATTCATTATATGTTATTGGACAAAAAAAATCTAATATGCCGTATTTTTTATGTTGCAAAATCACTGAATTACTCTAATAAAATATATATATTACAGTAAATATAAAAATCATAATATTTTTCTGTAAAAATGGATTTTACGGTAAAAGTAAACTTTGCAGATTTTGAATTATTGATTAAGGATTATGCTTTATATCATAATTTTATCCCGAATTTTTTTCAGTGTATTTTTATTTAAGAAGCTATGTTAGTTTTTCAGGCTAAATGCACTTAAATTATTTTTTAAACCTGTTCATTTCATTTTCTTCAGACATGTAAACTGGTTTTGATTCATTTATATATATCTAAACAATGGCTTTCCTGGAAAAGGACTCGGTTCATTTCAGTAATGACATTGCATTTTGACAAATTTTATACTTTTTTTTAAAATTTTAATACAAAGGTTTTGACTATTCCATGTTTATTAAAATTTCTAAACTTTTGTGTATTGGATATTGAGAGAGGTAATTAATATATTAAGAAAAAATATATTTTTATTTGCCACAACATATTTAAATTTTGAGCAAGGTGAATTAAATTAGCAATAAGTAGTTATATTGACTAAAATAGTTAATTCTTTAAAATATGAATAAATTAAATATTAGTTTTACTGATTGCATATTGTTTCATAAGTATTTTTAAAAAATTATTATTTTTACCAGATTAGACTGAAAATGCAAGTCATTAAATACAAAAATTATTATCATCATCTGAATATAGTAATGAGATTGCCAAATTTAACATTCGATCACAAAATTAATTTTGAATATTTTAACTATATTACAAATACAAAGTATGCCGCAGTAATTCGTTATATTAAGAATTTTAAATGAGGAGTACCATGCATTAAAATATTTTTAGTGGAAATGTAAAATTTTCTAAAAAGAGATCAGTTACGTTTCTTTTTTTTTTAATTTTCATTTAAAATACTATTCCTTAAAGTACGGTATTTTACATTTAAATCGAACTCTTGAATGAATGTCAATTCGAAATTCTTCGAACGTATTTTATTATATTTTGCTGGCAACGTCTGTTTTTCCACAGATTTCCCTCGGGTTACGTTGAATCATAAAATTTATGGTGTTTGCATTCAGTTTTTCTTTGAATCAACGTCGACTCAATTCGAGAATTTTCACGATATATGTAGATGTCCTTATTGTAAAAGGAAAATATTAAAATTTATAGAAGAATATTATTTTCGAAAGTTTAAGCACACTTGTTATAAAAAGCTAAAGAAAGTAAAAAACCTGTAAAATATATAGTAATTATTATCGCTTGCAAATGTGACTTCTTAGTATTAAAAAAAACCTTACAACACACATAATATAAGAAACATAATAAATTCGTAAAACATTAAAGAAATATTGTTTCTTTAATCTCCAAATTTGTAGACTTGCATTTGCGATTTTAAAAACGCTCCTAAGCATTTCAAAAATGCTAAGAGCTCATTCAATGTTACTTCAAAATTGTTTTAATTAAGAAAAATATCATGCTACCATCCTTCTGCAAAAATTCTAAAGCTATCCTAAAATTCTATTATAAATTCTAATTCACGCTGAGAAAAAAAAGTATGATCGAAAGTACCAGATTATGGTGAAATTTACTATGCTTCTAACTGTATAGGGACACACCAAAAACTCTGACATTTTTTAATAGCTTCGGCATTGATTTTAGTAAAACTAAAGATGAAATGTGATTTTATAATATGTGACAAAACATGGTAAATGGGGTAAAATTTATTAATTTTAGGATGATACCTTAGAGCACAGCACAAAAACTATTCATTCGGTTAAATTTAATTTTCTGTCTTGTATTTCGTACTAAATTGTGTGGTAAAGAGAAAGTTTTGAGAACCAGATTTTTCAGTGAACTGTTACCATATGAATAGAAAATTTACTAAATGAATTGTTTTATTACCGCGAATTCAGGTATTATGAACCAATATTATGGGTATTTTTTTTACCGAAAATGTCATTACTAAAACAGTACTGTAAGCAATAGACACGAAATGATACAAAACGGGGCTCTGAACTTATGTCCTCTGAATTGCTTATGCCTCTGTAATGAAATTTAGCAAAACTGAGTATAAATACTTATTTATACATTTCATATAAGCAATTTTATTTGAAAAAATATTATCAAAACATCTTAAAAATGCGCTGTATTTTATTTGAATGATATATTCGTAAGAAAACATTCATGAGTAATAAGAAGCATGAAAGGTCTTACCAAAATTTTAAAAAAATGTAACACTTATCAATTATTAATATATATCAGTTTTAATTGCTACGCAAAATGTATGCTTAAGTATTAATTTGAGTACAACTTAGAATAAGATATTAAAAAGCTGAAAGGGATCATTTTTGATTTTTTTTGTATTTTAACTATAATCCACGCAATAAAAGTCCAAAAAAGAGACCATAATGTTAGTTTTTTTAATTTGTATGGAAAAACATGTCTTAACGTATTTAAAGAGCAATATTGAATTCAATTAATATTTAACACTTTTAAAAGCGCAAATAGCCCAAGAGAAAATACATACATTAATAAAGTGAATTGCATACAATAATTGAAATAATTAATAAAAATATTTTGAAAATGCCCCCTACATTATTTAAATGGTATATTTACGAAAAAGATATATACGTATTATAAGAAGTATAAAGGGTTTCACCGAGAATTAATAAAAAATTTAACCAAAAAGGTGACTCTTATCAATTATTAGTAAGGATCTTTTAATTATTACTCAGAATGTAGAATTTGCCATTATTATGAGTAAATCTTAGAATGAGGGATTAAAAAGGATAAACTAATCAATTTTGATATTTTCATAATTTAATAATTATCTATGCTACAAAAGTTAAACACAAACAAGCGCTTTAAATTTTTAATTTGTCTAGATATGACTTAACGTATTTAAATAATAATATTAATTTGAATAATATTTAATTTTCAAAAATGGAAAAATCTCTAGATGAGAAGCATACAATATAATAATATTAATTAGTGTAAACACATGCAAAATTAATTTCGTCAAATGCGGTCTGTAGTAAGATAGAAATAGCAGTATTAAAACTTTAATTACATTTTTCAAAATTACCTAATGTCAGGATCATATTTACATGAATATTAATGAATATTAATTGTATTTCTCCGACATTTACAAACCAAAAAACACAAATAGAAACAATAAACGCAAATACATTTTTTACTGAGTAAATAAATAATGTCTATTCTGAAACTGTAACGTTTGAAAAGTGAATTAATTACATTTTCTGTAGTTTAATAATAACATTACCTTTCTAATTTAATTAACTGCAGGTCTTCATTAAAGCTATCTAATAAAATTATGCTAGTGCGCGACAAAAGTAAAGTATAAAATTGTCCTTGATAATCAGTCAAGACAGTAAATGAAAGTTTTAATGAGATTAAATAAAAAATTTAAATTTATGTTTTCAATTTATAATTAGATATCAATTAACTGTATTTTATATATTCGTCTATGCAATATAGATTAGAAAATAAATAAATAAAACGTCATATGCTGGCGTTAATTTCATTCAATTACATACTTTAAACAAACATTTATTGGAGGGATTAAAACGAAAAATAGTTAAATTAAGTAATTTTAAATAACATTTCCTTTCTTTTAAAGATAAAGTGCTTGCTAATATACCGGTATTTTACTTTTAAAAATAAATTTAAAAATTTTTTGTCAGATTAATTTTGTTAAGAAAAGTCGTTTTTTTTATAGAAAAGGTAGCATTTCAGTTACTGAGAAAGATACTTCTGAGAGAGATTCTTTTAAATACAATTGTTAATTTTTTGAAGAAAAACAAAAAAAAAAATCAAGTGAAGTAATTTAATTGTTTTGGCATTAAAAACTTGCATATGTCTCGTTCTTAAATTGTAATTTTTAGTTAAGTATACTAAAAAAATGATATTATATTTTGGAAAACGAAAGTACATGTTTACAGTTAGATAGTTTTGCCTCACTTTTTCGATTTCTGCGTGAATTACATTTTATGAACAACGTGATTTTTCAAACGATGATTTTTTCTAAATGTGATAATAGCTTTAAACTTCGATTCTATAATAATTCATAATTCATGGAAGCATTTATTCATTACCCCTACACTAGTATATTTATTTATACTCCTAACACAGCTTTAGATACAAACTAGATATATTATACAGAAATTTAATAAAAATACACATATTAAGTGTCACAAATGCTAACCACCTCTGCTCTCGTATACCCTTTGTAGTGAGCTTTAGTGTTAGTTTAATGAAATCTGATTATATTACCGGTTAAATGAATGAGCACATTTTTGATCTCTTTTTAAGGTTTTTTACGAATTAAATAGGTAGTCCATCAGTTTATATATATATATATATATATATATATATACTATCTAGCCATTAATATAGTTCGGTAATGGCCCGTTTGTGTTTCAACACGATAACGCTGCCATTCATGAAGCACATGCCATCACGGACTGGTTTGATGAAATGGGGGTGCAAGAGCTTGACTGGCCATCTCAGAGTCCCGACATCAATCCAATTGAGCATCTCTGGGATGAGTTGGAGCGCCGGTTGAGGGCCAGACCACAACGCCCCAAAACCACCACTCAACTCTTCGCCATGTTACAGGAGGAATGGCGGGCAATACCTGCCGCCGTGTACCAACACCTTGTGGATAGTCTTCCTAGAAGGGTTACAGCTGTGATTCGGGCGCGTGGCGGCCCTACGCCCTACTGACTTGATACTAGCACCTCATGTATCCGAAATGAGGGGTGTCCGGTCATTAATGGCCAGATAGTGTATATATATTTATATATATATACACTGGTTATCATAAATTAAGGAAAATTCACAAAAATCGCGATAACTCAAGAAATTACACATGGAATTTTATGAAACTTACCCACAATATACAACACATAGTAAGGTATTAAACAACATAAAAAGANTAAGCCGAGTGCAGCGCCACTAATTTGCATATTGCAATTTTACTCAGCTACTCTTAGTGGACAACATATGCAAATTTTGCACGGTTTGGCTTACTTTTGAAAGAGCTATCGCTATTTTTGTGATTTTTCCTTAATTTATGATAACCAGTGTATATATATATATATAATCTTTCCATTCATATATTATCGGTTTACTGAAAATTCTTGTTTTTAAATATATAGTACATTTCCCCACACGTTTCGCAAAAAATTAAATTATCATTAAATTATTTAGTTTCTATACCATGTTCGATGGTATCATGATAAAATTTCCAAATTTTACTACATTTAATAAATTTATGACAGATTATAAAATTATATTTTATTGCAAATTTCATAAAAATCATTTCCAAATTACTTAAGTAAAAATTAAGCTCATTTTAGCTTTCCCATCAAGCCAGGAACACGGTAAATTTAATCATATTCTGGTAATTTTGATCTTACTTTTTTTCCATGTACTTAATTACTTTTAGCAGTTCAAAACGAAGTGGCTTTTTTTCATTTGCGAAATAAAGTTATTTTAATACATTATATTTATGAAGTATAAAGTAGAGTTGTTTTAAAGTACTTTTTTAAAAAATATATTAATGATTTACAATAAAAGGTTAGTAAAATTATGAAAGAAAAATCTATAATTTGTATAGCAAAGTTAAAAGAAATATTTTTTAAATAATTTTTAGTTTTTTATGTACCATATTGAAAAGAGTAAATATTGAAACACTAAAAAGCAATTAAAAACTTAATTGAAATGGGAGGAAAGATACTAGATTCTTTAAGTTTTTTTGAACTATTGATTTCCCTAAAACATCATTCTCTCATGAAGGTTTGGAATTTTAAGTACAAAAAAAGTAAAATATTTAATTGAAAGCTCATTAGAGTCGTTGTTGTAAAATAGCTTTCAATATCGATTCTTTAAAAAAGTGGCTTTAGGAAACTTTAGAAATCAAAAATTAAATATATTGAAAATAAGTATTGTACCAATCTTTAATAAAAATTTTATTTATTCAATATTTAAGTAAAAATACACATTTACAGTAAAAGATCATTAATCAAAATAGTTTTCAAGAGTTAATTTGGCTTTTGATTCAATCTTTTTCTTCTGTTTACAGTAAATATAAAGTAATGTTTACAATAATTACCATAAATATGAAATTCAAAACAGAGGAAATTCCAAATTGAAGGCAAATAAATTGCAAAATTTTATGTTGAACTTCTGCAAATATCAAAATTTCAATGCTGAGAATATCAATTGTAGCAATGCATAGAAATATAAAAAGAAATTTAGGATTTTAACCTTTTTTTCTTGATAATGATATAAATGTAAAGTTAATAAAGTTCAGAAACCCAAAAAATTGAATCGTGAATCTGAATCTTTCTAGTTTAATATCTTAACAATGATTTTGATAACGCTCAGCAAAATAATGCTGATTTTAATATTTTGAATATTCAATTGATAACATTAAACTAGTGTTTGCTATATAAATGTTGAATTTTAATCCTTTTAAGACTTTATTTCGGATATTTTTTATCCTAAACTGAATCTACAAATCCTAAATTTAGAAATTCCGTTCTGTTTAGCACAGAAATTTCTATTTTGTTTTTGGAAGTATATATCCTACATCAGAAAGGAACATCAACTGTAAAGTATTATGGAAATACTAAGTATATATATTCAGCTACTTCACAAATATCCTATGTGCTATATTTGCGGCGGTTTAGTTCAATAATAAAAAATGTACCTGGATAATGTATTTCAATATATTTATTTTATTCTGAATATATATTTCGTTCAATAGAGATGCAAATCTTTTTGTTGATAGGAGAAACTCAATTTGCATTCAAAAAAGTAAAATAAGAAAATAAAAAATAAATAAGTATTTTCCAGCTTATTGCGCTGCTCTAAATATGTTGTTCTTAAAATATGATTTATATCATTATAAAAAGAGTGTGTGAGAGAGAGAGCAATTTTTTATATACATAAATAACATTGTAATTGCATTCAATCTAATGGGTGATATAGTTTAAATCATATCTCACAAAATTTCAATTGTACCTTCTCAATCAGTAAGAACTAGTTATACTTAACAGTCGTTAAGAGGGAAAAGAACGTTTATATATNTTCAACCACTTTCACAAAAAAGTTGAATTAAGATAGATAAACGAACAAACAGAGTTGTCCTTTAGTATTTTGGCTTAGCGTTTACGAGAGCTTTCAAATTAAAGAATTATTATAGCTACATACTTTTATAATAATAAGCAATGACTGTTGTTTCTATTCAAGGATTCACACTCTAAAAGATAGATTATGATAAATAGTTAATATTATAAAAAAAATCCTAAAATCACTAATAAAGAACTGGATTTGTTTTTGCGATAGATTTAAGGCTACATGAAATAATATCCATAAATAAATATTTGCTTATTACTTTCTAACATTATGAATACTTGAAAGAAGCGAGGCATAAAGAAGTGTTTTTTATCAAACTTGAATATGCTTTTTGCATTTTGATTATTATTTGCTGATATCAATGCGGGTGAAATAAATATATAATTTTGTATACCAAGCGAAATGAGTAGGAACAAAATTTACGTTACTATTATATTTATTTAAATGAGTATTAAAAATTTCTTTTGAAATATTAATTATTTTAATCTAAACGGTACTGTTTTAATCAAATTATATGAGTTATTCATTACAATTAGGTAAAAAAGACACTAAAGAAAATTAACCACTGAAAAACCATTAATTTTCAAAACATTTCATATTTTACTTTCTATCTATCTATCTATCTATGTATATATATATATACATAGATAGATAGATAGATAGAAAGTAAAATGTGAAATGTTTTGAAAATTAATGGTTTTTCAGTGGTTAATTTTCTTTAGTGTCTTTTTTACCTAATTGTAATGAATAACTCATATAATTTGATTAAAACAGTACCGTTTAGATTAAAATAATTAATATTTCAAAAGAAATTTTTAATACTCATTTAAATAAATATAATAGTAACGTAAATTTTGTTCCTACTCATTTCGCTTGGTATACAAAATTATATATTTATTTCACCCGCATTGATATCAGCAAATAATAATCAAAATGCAAAAAGCATATTCAAATTTGATAAAAAATACTTCTTTATGCCTCGCTTCTTTCAAGTATTCATAATGTTAGAAAGTAATAAGCAAATATTTATTTATGGATATTATTTCATGTAGCCTTAAATCTATCGCAAAAACAAATCCAGTTCTTTATTAGTGATTTTAGGATTTTTTTTATAATATTAACTATTTATCATAATCTATCTTTTAGAGTGTGAATCCTTGAATAGAAACAACAGTCATTGCTTATTATTATAAAAGTATGTAGCTATAATAATTCTTTAATTTGAAAGCTCTCGTAAACGCTAAGCCAAAATACTAAAGGACAACTCTGTTTGTTCGTTTATCTATCTTAATTCAACTTTTTTGTGAAAGTGGTTGAAAACAGATATGTCAATGCCAAAATATAAAATCTTTTATTTTTAGTTGTTTGCGTGCAGTTTTTTCTCCTGAATGATTTACTGTAAATTTAAACTATCAACATGCTTAAATATTTTACCTCATTATCAAATGAAAATCTAACAGAGCTTTCATAATATTAAATAATCCTTAAATACAAAATTGTATGAATAAAATGAACCTTAGCGGCATGCATTACATATTTATAAACAAAGTTCCCCCGTAATGACTTCTCTTTTAATATATATTTATAGCATTTTTGTCAAAAATGAAAGTAAAATCGCGTGCGCATGATGGGTCATATACTAAAAGTTAAGCCAGAAAATAAAAACCTGCACCAAAACTTGAAATTTTAAATTAAGTTATTTTTGTATTTATACAAATATTTAATCTTACCGAATTCACGAGTGGGGGTTTCAAATCTGAAAATAGTTTTGCCCCTAAAACTGCCGATATTTTTTAAAATTATATTTTTAGCTTATTTAACGTCGAAATGTACAAGTTTAAAATTGTTATATATTGGAAGAGGTCACGGTATGGTTTGCGATGAACTTTCAGAGGAGTTAGGATACATAATAAGGACTGAAATTGCCACTTAGGGTGCCACTCTGTTTACAATTTTAATCCTAAAGATGAATCTAAACTCCACTAGATATTTGCTTTTTAAATAGTAAGTTTTATGTATTTCTAATTCTAAATTTATGATTTATGAGATGTAATACTCTATTACATATTTATAAACAAAGTGTTACGTAATTACCTCTCTTAATATATAAGTTTAAGATTATTATCACAAATAAATATAAAATCGTATGAGGATGAGAAGTCACATACCAAAAGTTAAGCTTGAAAATTAAAACAATTATCAAAACTTGAAAAATAGCAGAGGAGGACAAATTTGTGTTGCATTTATACGCGTACTTGATATTGACTAATTCGTGTGGGGGAGGTTTCAAGAATGAAAATAGTTTTGCTTCTAAGACAATCAATATTTTTAAAAATTATTTTTTAAGTCTATTTAATGTCAAAATGTGTTAATTTAGGAGTATTATACATTACAGCGGATCGCGTAAATATTGCGACAAACTTCAAGGGGAGTTAAGATACATAATCAAGATTGTAAATGCGGCTTAGGGCGCTTCCTTGCTTTGACAATTTTAATCCAGACGATGTATCTTAACTCCACTAGATGTTTGCCGAAACATTTATGCAAAGCTTCTGTTTTATATAACGTTCTTAAATTTGTAAAATGTTATAAAAAAAGATGTAACTTGAAATGAAAAACTGATCGCAAATTTGAGATCAGCGATACGAAAGTTTCTAAGACCTGTTAAAAAATCTTGTGAAACAGCGAGAAAAAAAATAATAATTATTGTTTCGTAGCAAAATGAGTAAAAACGTCTCCCGGTTTTTTTCCCGCCAAAAATCCAACAGATTGTAATGTTTTCATTCTCTCCTTCCGTGATAAAAATTTTTTTTTCTAGATTTCAATTGAAATTTGCCTTTCTAGTCACCAAAATATTGATTTTTAAGCCCGTATGTGATTTAAAATTAAATGGATTTTAAATGGTAATTCACCCCTAGAATAGTTCCATAATACATGAATGCGACATCATTTAAGTTAGTTTAAAATAATTAAAATACTAATTTTAGGATGGGGATGAATAAAAATAATGGGACAATATTTTCCAGTTGTGCTTTAAGCTAATTTTTTTTAAAAAAAATTTCTAATAAAAATTATTATTCGAACATTAGTTTTTCTTTTTTTTAAATCTTAATTTTATTAATTATATTAATAAATAACATGTTTTCCAGTTCTTAGTAGTTAGGTTTCAGTGATTAAAAAAATATCCTAAATAAAAACTAAAATTAACTCCTTTTTCTCAAACAAAGATTGAAAAATGCAATATTAATTAAGGAATTGAAGCCTAAACATTGCCCATCGTTCACAAAAACACATTTTTTATTGTTAGTTATAAAAAAATGACGGCTTCAAAGTCAAAAAAAAAGTTTTTATGTAATTTTTTTTCCCTATTTATTATAAGTTTTCTTATAAAATAATGCATTTGTCAAGAAAGGAAAAAAAACAGATTCTATTTTTTTTCTAATGAATAGACTAACTATTATTAAGCTGTGTATTTATTAAACGTTTAGACTAAGTAATAATATTTTCTTCTGCTGATATTCAAGAAGGGAATATTGTTACTTGAAGAAGTTTGTTTGTTTTATTTAATTTAAACTCTTGTTGATGAAATGGTATTACCTAAGCATTTTGTGTATTACATACTTAAGTAAACTCTTAGTAGGATTTTCATGAAATATATTTTAATGAAATGAAGAGTTCCGTGTGTCACTCTTTTAACTTCAAGACAGTTTGCGAAATTTGAGAACAAGTCATAATTTTTTTTTTGCCATCGATCTTAAACTTCGTTCAAAGTTTCAACTAGGTACAATATAATTTTTTTTAAAATCTTATATCTTCCAATTAGTGCAACGATAAGATTCATACTAATATTACATAAACAAGACTTATGATGACGCAACGGTATTACTCAAGCAATTTATACATTATATATTTAAGTAAACATTTAGTAGGATTTTCATATTATATATTTCATAAAAGTAAGAGTCCTGCGTGTCTCTCTTTTAACTCCAAAACAGTTTGTGAAATTTGAGCAGCAACTGGATGGGAAAATTTTAGCCTCAGATTTTAAACTTCGTTTAAAGTTTCAACTAGATTGCTTGGGTGTCTAAAAATGGAATTTTTTTTCATTAGTTTATCCTTAGCTATTACTTATTTAAATTGTAGATGCAAGTTAATATGGTACTCAGATATCACAATTATTTTTGACGAAACCGTTTCCTGGTATATGCTTCGAGCAAAGATTTCTTCTAAGTGACGGACCGACTATTGCCACTTCTTCAAGGAGACAAAATTCGTTAAAATTAAAGAAATATTTCGAAATTTTATTTTTTGTCAAAAAATATCGCAGTGTTTAATGTATTCTTATGATAAATTTAATGTGGGTACCATATAAATAGAGCAACATAACTAGAATAGGCAGAAAAGAGTGATAAATTATGCGAACCCCGTATTTTCCTAGTACGAGGCTAACTCCTTAACCACCATACAGATCATTCAGCTTAATTCGTCACTAAACTTCCGGTTGTCTAGTCTTTCTTTCAGTTAACAATCTTCCACAATGCACTACGACAAGGTTTCGAATTGATGAAACTTTTTTGTCATATTTTTGAGAGCTTGCTTTTCGTCACACAGCACGCGATTCCGTGACGAATTAATTATCTAAAAAGAAAAAATTTACACAAAAATTACTGAATCATCAAAAGTGTGAGTTTTATTTCAGAAAGTGTAAATTTATAGTTTTCCGAATATTTAAAAGAACGCATCAATCGTACGTAAAATCAGAACGTAAAACATTATTTAAAATAAAGAGTTTTTTCCATGTTCTTTAATATTTGAACATTTTTAATCAGTATGTCAGGTGATATAACTAATAATCAAAGAGGACGGTTGAGATCTACCTCCTTGTGTAAAAGTATTTCCAAATTTTTCTGACACTAAGTGTTAAATTCATTAACATTTGCGTTTTGGAAACATGTTTCTATAAAATTTTAAAATTTAAAGTCAATGTTATAAAATAAAAAGTATTTTATGCACAAAAGAAGCTAAATTATTTAAAAAATACGCACGTAAGCAGGATTCAATCTTGTAATGAATTATCATTACTATATAAATAGTCATCATCACCGGGGAGAATTTTTATGCTTACTCAAATTTCTAAACTTTTAGAATATCGGTTAAATCACTAATTTGCATTATTGAAAATTTACTATACGTATTAAAAAAATCTCTTCATTCTCCCCTTATTTCATTTTCGTTCACAAAAAAAAACTCGACTTCTTTAGAAAAAAAAGATTCTAAGCAAGTCTATTGAATTGCAAACTTTTGAAAACCCTGGTAGTGAAAGTGAAAAAATGCATTGAACTCATCTCAGTTGTATACTTAAATTTATACTGTATAATAAATACTGTATGCGGTGCAAACTTTTTAAGGACGATTTACTTAATAATGTAGACTTTATCCTCTGATAGTATAATCTTGATGACTTTAGCTCCATATATTCGACCGACTGCATGCAGAGCAAAAGGTTGGAAATTGTTATATTTAAGAGTGCAGATTGTCGTAACTTGTTACTTGTCGTAACCCTTTAAAATCATGATAAAAAAGGTTTTCCCGTTGTTTATTAAAATTTATTGTTAAGTTTTAAATTATAAAAATCAAGTTAAAACCAATTCCTTAATTTTCAGTTTAAAATACAAACTACATAATGTTCATTATTAATGGCTTTTATTTCAACATTGTATGAAATTTTTTGTCGTGAACCTGTTATTGTTTTTAAAACGTTATGGAGAAAAAATATCATGATATAAATAGTGAAAAAAAATTTTTAAAACGTCTCATTTAAATACCTTGTATAAAAACGATATTTAAAATAATAATATTATAAATAATTTTAGACTAAAAAATATTCAAGCCTCACTGGTCAATTAAATCTTAAGCATTTTACTGTAAAATAAATAGGTTTTTCTCCCTTATAAAAAATTACCCTATTCTTTTTCCAATTACACATTTCAGATAAAAAAAAAATTAAAAGTAAATAAACTTTGCAGTAAAAAATGAGTTACGAACAGCTTTATCCCAATTTTCCATGAAAAGTATTAAAAAAGGAATAAAAGTGAAAGACAAATAAAATGTGTTTTCCTCAAAAATAAAATATCAAATGTCGTATTGAAGCGTAAAACCACCGTATGACTTTTGTTTTAATAAATGTCACAGCTGTTGGATATTTTAAAACAGTATTCGGTTTTGGTGTTTTATCTTTATTGCTTCAACTATATGCCATCAAGTATTTTAATACTTTATTTTATTTTCCGAAAGAGAGATAAGTAATGAACAGCCTCAACTTTGCATGACTTGTTTCAACCGATAAAAATTTTAAATATAAATTTATTTTTCTTCAATAACAATTTTAATTTCAGGAAAAGTGTTTTTTACGTTACTTGTGATAAGCCAATCCCAGAAGGCAGGCACCCTTGTGGCAAACGTTACATTTTCCTTTTACTTTTATTTATTTATATTTTTTTGTGAAAAAAAGGTTTCCTAATTATTTTTTGAAAATTTTATTTTAATATTATTATGCCATACTTGTTTCCTGACAGATTGAACGAAAATATCGAAAAATTTTAACACAAAATGTCATTTATTACCTTTTACTGTAAAACTTATTTTTACATTTCTTATTGTAGTTTTGATTAGGCTTAATGATCAGACCACCATCAAGTTTCAAATTGTTAAAGAAAAAAGTGTAATAGCTTGCTAAAATTAAACCTTGTTTCAATGATGGTCATAAAATCTACAATAAACCTTGAGAATAGGAATTTACCCTCGGTTTGAAGACACTTTCGATTATTGATTTGTTGTTGTTGTTTAATCCTATTCTCGATTTCAGAAGGTTTTCAGAGCCTTGTTTTGCAAAGGTAGATGTAACGCGTTAGTTAAAATTAACATTGCTTTAAGGTAGCATGGTTTAGTTGCTAATCATTTATAAGCCCAGTAGGGGTAGCATCATTTATAAGCCCTATGAGACAAAGATTGTTACTGATATTAAAATCAACCTTACATTTCTTTCTGGAGATGCAGTATAAGACATAGATGCACGGATGCAATATAACAACGCAGAGTTAAGAACTTTTTATTTTATTTATTTTTTAAGATACGGAAATAATTGCTTGGTTTGGTTAAAAAAAACATATAAGAAAACACTATTTTTTTGTTGTTGAAAAAATACCTTATATGAGATTATTTTTTCCTACCATCACCAATATTAAAATTATTAAATTATTATAATATCTTGAAAAGTATTATAATTTAATTTATTACTATATTTTCGTATTAAATTTTATCTTGCATTAATTTTCCATTAAGGAACTCTAAAAATATCTAATAAGGATCATAAGATGAAACAGATTTCTTATCCCCGAAATAAGAATAAAAGAACATTGCTGTAAACATATCCTAAAAATTTTCAGTTAATTGGAATTTTTACTATAGAAAAATGCATTCTTTTTTTCCCCTTCACATTCATTTTAAAAGAGTTTTTGAAAATTTGATCAGAATTTTTCTGATAATATTTGTGTGATAACGTACAAAGACTTTTTAATCTCTTATCACTGATGGGAAACTGGTGTCCCTTTCAAATATTGCTTTTCTGATGCTCCAATTACAAGTAAAATATATTTTGATATTGAAAAAAATATATTCTAATAATAGTTACTAAAAACTCTATTATATCCTCGGAATTATGTTTCTACTAAAATATAAAATTAAAAAAATATTATTTGATTTTGGTTTTATTCTTTTTTGATTTTATTGCTACAATTGATTTTGCGAATTATTTCTATTTTGATGATGAATAACCATTTTTTGGACCTAAATAACTGCAAATTTGAAAAAAATATTGTTCGAAAGTGAGCCATGTTTGGAAGATTTTAAGTATAATGCGAAAAAAGACATCGTTGTCTCGTGTTGTACTCCCTAACCATAATTTATTAAATAGTAAATATATTTCTCACTTTTTTTTACTTAAATTAATGCATATAAAATAATAATAAATGTAGGAAAAATATGTTTAATAGGAATACTGAAAAGAAGTGCTAAAAGAATTTCGATCCTATAAATATATATTTTTATGAATTTATATATTCCACAGATATACTTATGAAATTAGTCTGATTAATAAATGTAAGTCAAAAATTTTAGCTTTTGATTTTATCGAAACTAAGACTTGAGAAATTTTATTATACAATGCTAATGCTTTCTGATTTTATTAAAAATTGGTTAAATACGGTGCGCACAGTTTTTAAATTTGCAAAGAGTATTCCGAAAATTAAAAATCAAACCATTTTACAATATCAGATATCAGAGTGTTAGAATATTAAAGTATGATAAGAAAAGGAAAAATCTTATATTTTGTAGGCAAAAATCACAATCGAAGAAAAGAGGCACTTTCGAAATAATTTTACTTTTGAAATATATATATATATAAAAGTTCAAAATTAGGATAAAACAAAGGAAAATTACAGACATATGAGAAAAGGGGGGGGAAGAAAAATAATATATATATATATATATAATTCAAAACACTATTTTGCATACTCAAATTCTAATTCCAATCAAACTCTAAAGAAATTCAGTTTATGTGTTCAGAATAAATATACGGCGTGTAATTGACAATGTCAATATGTCATAAATGAACTAAATTTTGACAACCAATCATGTTAGTTCATGCACCGGGGTAAAGGCGCGTTTAATTATGTTTGTAAATTTCTATTAAATGGAAATTTAATTAATCGTCTGTGACATTATGGTATATGATTACGCCAGTCAAATTCGCAGGAAATCCTACTAGTTATTAACATTATTATGACATTTATTGGAGTTCTAATGTGTATTATACGTATTTCTGAAAAGCCATCTTACGTAATCTATCGAGAAATAAATACTTTTTAATATCAAAAACACTAGTAACTGCTATTATAAAAATAAAGATTCGAGATTATATTCGAATTTTTTTGAACTACGTGGAAACAGACAAAATAAACTAGTATAGTGATCTGCGAGGTGACAATGTTCTGTAGATTTTTCCTACTTGGTTAAGGCAGTTCAGGGAACAAAGTATATTAAGAGATATATTCTATAAGTAGACATCAACGAATTATGCCTTTATGTAAAATAAGTTTAATTTAGCTTTTTGAAGAAAAAAACCACCCGAAACACTTTTTGCTTTGAAAATTGTTTCACATCCAGAATTTAAAACTTTCGTAAAATTCTGATTTTAGTATTATTGCACAATAGCAGGAAATATTAAGTATAGTTTGTTTAACGTTTAATATGTGTAGTGGTCAGGGAGCTGACCTCACATTAGAAATGTTCTAGGTTTGAATCCCGGTTAAGGCATGTATGTTCTTTTATTCTCTGTACTATATGTTCTTGCTGTGAGAAAAACGCTGGCCCATCTAATATAGTGCCCCAGAAAGATTAACCAAAAAATACACCCTACTGATACCTAATTGGTGAGTGTCAATCGGGTGGGCATCGAAAAAAATAGTATTAGCTTTTATTTCTATGATATGTATATGACGTAGATCAATTTAAAATTTAAACTATAATACAAAACTAACTGATAAATGTGGAATATACGTTCATGTATAATATTTCGGCGTAACTTAATTAGTCTATTGATTTCTAGAACTCAAAGCTTCCTTTTACTGTGAAACAACAAGTGGCGTACCCTATTATTGCAGAGATTACCTCAGTAACACAATGTGTATTGTTTTGAGGGATTGGGTTAAAATGGTATTGACTTGATTTGATTGCTAGTGAGAAATGTTTCATTCAACTTTTTGAAAAGGATTAGTACATCAGCCTAGAATAGTAATTTTTCTTTCTTATGTTTTAAAGACTAATTCAATTTAAAACGTTGCGTATTCACGTTAAACTAGTTTACGTATATAAAAGACATACATTTCAACATACAATGCACTAATTAAAATCAATTTTGTTCTTATCTTATTCAAACTTGTCAACAATTTAAAAATAAAGTATTTTCTCAACAATCAGTTGCCGGTCAACCCGGACTTGGGAGATATAGTTGCATAGCTTCAAGACCAAGGGCTTGATTATAAAAATATTGTTAGCATTGCTCACCGGCCACTTTTACTTCCCAGATAGGCTGGTACCCATCAGTTTGAAACTGGGTGGTATTTTAACTACAATTCTTAGACACAATGCCACTTCAATGTTTGAATAAATGTCACTTCAATGTCCGAATATCTGTAATGTCGGAGTATAAATAGATTTGTATCCAACTCAAGACATTGTGTATAGCCTTGATCTTAATTAATAGTAGCACTAAATTTTTAATGTTTGCTATTGTGACTTGACCTTATAAACATAATCTTAATAAGTTTCTTAAATAATTAAAAAAAATTCATGTTGCAATAATAAAATAATTTACATAGTAATTTACAGAAATTTTGTTAAAAAAATAATTAATCTGATATTTTGTAAGTAACTAAAATTTGTGTTTTATTTAACTCGGCTTTTTAGTTGATTATTGGGAAAAATATTGTATTTCAGGAAGGTTATTTTAATTGTGTAAGAGTTTAATTAAATTTTAATGTTTTTTTCGGTGTTTTGATACTAATGTGGTAAAGTTTCAGTAATTTAAAATTTTACTTCGTATATCTTTCAATTCTATTTCATATCAATGTTTAGATATTACATTTTAAAACTTTCGGCAAAACATGCGTGAGTACTAATATGTATTAAACCTTTAGGTTTGTTAAAAAATATTCTTTTAAAAATAAATTTTACAAAAAAAAAAACAATATTTTTCAACGAAATTGCACAAAAATTGCATCAGGTAAATAAGTAAAAATGTATAAACAATTCTGGGCTTGCTCTATTCCTATTGTAAATGTTAAAAAAAAATTATGTTTTTTTTATATAGTTAAAAAACTTGTTTCCTATTTAATAGGCTAAAAATATGAACTCAAGAAATAATTTTACTTTTGCATAGAAAATCGATGCTAATGAAGATAAATGAAGCTTTATTCAAACTTTGGTATTACTTCCACAAGTGCAAACTAAACTTGTTTTGAAATTCGAAAAAAAAAATTTAAAATGTAAAAATTTTAAAGAACAAAATGTTTTTACCACCTATGTTCTATTATAATTTATTTTCCTTCCTTCAATAGATCAATATAATCCAGGTTTACATTGTTTTTGAAAAAACTATTGGAAAAATAGCTAAGCATCTGTACTAAACTTGAAGCAATGTACAGAAATTATTGGTAAAAAGTATACTTACCAATACTTCTCGTAAAATATAAAACTAATCCTTTAAAGATAAATTCAAATATGACGTGATCAAAAGAAAAGAAAATATTTGCGTGAGCAGCAAATAACTGAAAATTTTAATAATTATTATGGAAATAATTATTATAGAATATTATTGATGAAAAAAATGTTCACAATGTGGAAAATATTTTTGAATTAGAATATGTAAAACTTATAAAGCAAACATTTAATAATTATAATTAAATTTTACTTTATTAAACAAATTCAAACCAATTTTAACCAGCCCCAAAAAGTTCGACTTCATTGCTACAAAAAAAGCATTCATTTTTCACTTTTTTGATTTCAAATAAAACTCTTTTCTTGATAGTTTATTTACTATTTCATTTGAAAAATGATAATAGTAAAAATATAGAGATATAATAGTAAAAGAAAGAAGAGAAAGAAGAAAAAAGATGGAAAATGTTCTTTTAAGCAAAATCTTTATTTGTTGAAATTATTTTTCATGGTCTTACACTGTTAGAATTTTCATTCTAAAATTATGGTAAAATAATCGGCAGCAATCTATCTATCCGGTTATCCATAATGCTAACAGTAAAAAACAGTTTTTACCTTTTCAGTTTTGAAACCGTTTGCAACTCGTATGTTTAAAAGATCATGAATACTAAACTATTCGGTTTTGTTGAACCATTTACAACTAGTATGGTTTAAAAACCGTGAAAGAGAAATTTTACTAGACTTTGGAGCTAGGCTTTTTGCTTGGTAATGGGCCATGGAGAGTGCTGGATGCTGGAAAGTCTTCATTTGTTAAAGGGAGCCGAGCAAATATTATGGTGTGAACGCTGAGTCCTATCAGTCCTGAATTCTGTGACTGACAGATTATTTTTCTCGCCTGTCATGTGAGACCAGATGGAAGAAAATAAGTGTCATCATTAGAGGGACTTAGTTGGCGCAATACAGTTCTGGCTGTTTAGCAGTATTGCGTGAAAGCAGTTCACAGACGGTTTTCTCACAGTTAAGAATTTGAATATTATCTTATTTATGGATATTTGACTATTTAGTTTGAATATGATAAAATTGCAAATAAATAAACCATTTCCATTACTCCATTTTTTCTGAAACATTTCTAACTTTGTAACGAAAGTTTAGAGACAAAATAATACAAAAACATGAAATTATATTGAGAATATTATTTTTTTTTTATATTTTAACAAATTCTATTAGGCTATAATGAAGATGCCTGGTATCAGGCATAATTTTGATATTTTTTTTTTTGGAAAAAATAAAGTTTTTTTTTTCACTGAATTTAAAAAATATTTCAATCTGTCAATATTTTGTCATGGTACTTATAAATTGACAAAGAATGTAATTGAAATATTTTTTTTCCAGTATTTTCCATTTCAAAAAAATCGATTTTCTTAGTCATATTTACGGATACTCTGTAATAATTACTGACATCAAAACTCTTATATGTTTTTATCGATTATAGAAGGATTAGTAATAAATAAATAATACTACATTTTCTGAAGCATAAAATTACACTTTTGAGGTCCTTTTATAGTTTCTGACTGCTGTATAAAATAATTGAAACATATGTGTTAAAATGCTTTTGTTGTTTAGCTAAACACCAATAAATTACCAACACATCTGGAAGTTCGAAACAAAATTTCTGTATTTTTGCATGCAATAAACGCATTAATTATGTATGAATAGCATTTTAACTAATGATCTAGTATTTACATGCAGAAAAAAATCATACAAGACATATATTGAAAATTTTTTGACTGTAGAAGAGCAGTAGGAAAAAAATAATACATATCCTTTTTGTATCATTTATGATTTTATGATTTAAATCAAAATTTTAATTTTGATTTATGATTTAAATCAAAAAATTAAAAGAAATTATAGAAAAAAACTACTACATATTATAGCATTTCCAAACACAATTGTATCTCAAAGTTTAAGAAACAAAATTATGTATGCTTAAAATAGATGTATTAAATATAAAATAGATTTATTCAGCAAAAATTATGCAAGCATAAAATTATTTGCTGACTTGTTATAAGAACTAAATTTAAAATATCAAAGGAAGAAAAATATTTTTAATTTTAGAAATAGCTTAAGAAAATAAACCACGGAGTAAATCAAGCAGTTTTGTAATAAACTCTTCGCCAAATCCTGAAACAAAAATTCTGAGTTTATTTTGTTTGTTCAAGGATAAACAAATATTTTCAATTTCATGGTAGTGACTCGCTGTTTCTTTAAACTGGGATTGTTTTTATAAGGATGATAGTTTTCTTTGTAATAAATGTTTCTAAAAATAAACTTTATATTTATATTTAGAAAGTAGATTGAATTCTTTTAATTTTGTCTTTTATTCAATGCCTTTCTTTAAAAAAAATTTTTTTCGTAAAAGAAGTCACAATTGTTGTTCCGCAATCATATTATTGTTGAATATTTAACGAATTGCCATTATCATTCACCCTGTTAAAAATTTGGTGTAATACCTGTTTGAGTTGATAAACTGATAAAGTTGATAAACTTATTAGAAATTTGCATAAATGAATGCTTTATTTTAATACCGAAGCAAGGGTTTATTCATACTTAAATTCTAAATGACAATTATTGAGAAAACTTATACCAAGCTCGGATGCATTTACTCCTTTAGTGAATTATGTAATAATAGACTGAAAAAATTGTTTCAGTTAGGTAATTCTATTTATATATCTGACATCACCAAAGTAGACATTAGGAAAAAATTATAACAATTATTTTTTGCAATTCTTTTGCAATTTTATAACAATTCAGAATATAAAGAAAATTTTGCATTACAGGTAATAAAAAAAATATTAAAATTTGCCTTTTATGACTTGATAAAAATCACTAGAATGTTAACAATTAGAGTCAATTTTCCATGCTTTGTGACACCACATTTTAAAATAAGACATGTAAATACGCTTATATTACCAGTAAAGAACAGTTACTATTTTCGAAATTACAATCGTGTACTCCAAACTTGAAAAGAAGTGAGGCGATTACGTCTGTGCTTTAAATCAGATTTAATTGGATACTTGTAAGAGTGTCACGCGTGTGTTTCGAACCTGATTGGAATCTGTAAATGCCACGTTTTACCTACGTTGACGTCATTTGCAGGTAACAAATGACGGTAACAAATGAGTTACAATTCAAGATCAAAGAGGAAGAAAAGTTTACACCAGTTATATTTAAAAATGAAAGTTGAATTACCATCTATTGCAATTTGAGAATTTCCGATATTTTAAAAATCGTTTCTCTCCGAGAATTATTATGCGGTAAAAATGAACTGTGCTTTGTAAAAAAAAGTTCCTTTCCACGTGAACTTCTACTCTTTCTCAGAATCAGCCTTCATGGACATAAGCCGTTCAATTTCTAAATATTAAATTTAAATTTTTTATATACCCCTTATCTTCTTAACTTTTTTGAATGCCGTGCCTAAATTGTTTGTTGCTTGAAGAAGAAAGTTGAAATTAATATTAGCTGCTAGGTTTACGAGGTAATTTTAATTTTACGAGATAGTTGGGAGTAACTTTTCAGCATTTATACGCCTCAAACAAAACTAAAATGCTTATAAAAAAGGAACAATACAATAAATATCTTTTAGTAGCATACATATTTAAATATTAGAGTTAAATACATATTGCTTGTAGCTAATAATATTTAACATTACGAAGAAAACATTTAAAATGTTGTTTCTAACATTTTAACGCTTCAAAATTAAATTTTTTGTTATTTACTAACAGAATTAATTTTATTTAAATTTTTTGTTATTTTTATTGTTAACTAACAGTAAATAAGGCATGGCATTTCAATTTTATCTAACTTTTTTAAGGAATTGAAAGTAGCAATAATGAAATTTTTTAGCAATGATAAAACTTTTAGTTGAAGAAGTGTTTCCTTTTTAGAATACAAAATAACGCTTTGTCAAAAATAATGTTTGTTATCCATTGCCTAAAATGTCATTGAATAATTGCTAATTCATGTTAAGCTGCTTAAGTATTTCACACTTTCGAAGTTATTAAACCTCTTATGTTGCTTTAATTTAAGCGTAGTGTTTACAAAATTCGTTTTCCTTTTTTCTACCAGAACGTTGTCATTTTTCCATCATTAAATATAAGAGTAACTTTGATAAGCTCATTTTATCATTTTAAAACTGTGATGACAGTTATATCTTTCATACTTTTTCAAACAAAGCATATTATTTTTTTAGTTAAAAAAACTTTATTTTCAAAATATTTTTGCAAGTAGTTTTTTGTACACATTTGTGCTTTTTTTAATGTTCGTATGCATTTTTTCTTCTTTGAGAAGCTAATATGAATGTTAGTTTTGAATATTTATGACAAATCATTTTTTAATCACATAATCACAGTTTCAAACTTTAGAAGAAGTATGAGTAAACCTGTTCATAAAATTATATGCAATAAAATGGTAATAATAATTTAAATACCAATTTTTATTATGCTGTACAAGAAGGAAATCCCCAATACAAATAGGTAGTGATAAAATAATATTTTTTTCAATGAATTTCAAAGCAAACGTAACTTATCTTTTGAAGAATTTATAAAAAAAAGAAATAAAAGTAAAATCAGCACCAGTCCTATTTTTTCACATTTTTGATGTAGGGCATGAAAAGGTCTTTTAGATATCAGACATTTTTAATGGAATTTTTTTTTCTTTAAAAAATACACTTTTAAAATCTAGTTGGTTCTAATATTTATTTTTACTTTTTGGTGTCTTGAAGTTTATATTTACTTAAAGCTAATATAATTTTAAAGAGAAAATCAGAAGGATTGATTGTCATCTTTTATTGATTTAAGTAATTAAATTTTTTAATAAATGGGAATATGGTATGAAGTTTAAAAAATATAGAGTAATGGAATATATACATATATCAATATGATTTCAAAAAACTTAAAGATGATTTTTAAAAAAAAATATAGATGATAAAGATTTAATTCAAACAAAATTTTCTTTAAGAAACTCTTATTTTCATTTCTTCTATTATTATATTTCTACTAATAATATTTAAACTACTAATTATTTTTTACTAACATGTTTTCTTTTTTAAAAAAATTACGTGATAATATGTAATAAATCAGAACAAAGGAAGTAAAATACACNAGAAATAAAAGTATAATCAGCACCAGTCCTATTTTTTCACATTTTTGATGTAGGGCATGAAAAGGTCTTTTAGATATCAGACATTTTTAATGGGTAGTTTTTTTCTTTAAAAAATACTCTTTTAAAATCTAGTTAGTTCTACTATTTATTTTTACTTTTTGGCCTTGAAGTTTATATTTACTTAAAACTTATAAAATTTCAAAGAAAAGATCAGAAAGATTAATTGTTATTTTTTATTTATTTAAATAATTAAATCTTACTTTTAAATTTTTTTAAAATATGATAGATATAATTTTTTAATACGTGGTAATATGGTATGAAGTTTAAAAATATAGAGTAATAGAATATATGCATCAAGAGGATTTAAAAAAAACGTGAAGATGATTTTAAAAAAAAAATATAGATGATCAAGATTTAATCTAAATAATATTTTTTTTATAAAATCCCATTCTCATTTCTTCTATTAAGATATTTTTCAACTAGTAATATTTGTACTACTAATTATTTTTTACTGACATGTTTTTTTTAAATTGAATGTGATACTAAGTAATAAATCAGAACAAAGGAAGTAAAATACACAAAATCTGGTATGCTATAGTTTTGTTTCAATAGCCACGAATATTTCCAAGCATTGAAATACAAATGAAACAACGGAAATGTTAAAATTACAGACAGTTTACAACATGGATTCATTTCTTAATTGGAAGCTGCAGCAAGATAATCAAAGAAAGAAGGGAGTAAATGCTCTTTTTAATAAATAAAGTAATAAAAAATATACACATTAAGGATCTCAATTTAATGATAAAACGAATGAAGATATGATATCTAATGAATCACACTACTGAGAATATCAGCTAAACTGAAGATATAACCTGTTTGATTGAAATTTGGAGTTGAATGGTGATTAATCGATACACTTTCAAGTTCCATCAGGCAATAAAATTGGTTTTGAAGATTTAAGTTCCACTTGATTCAGCTGTGTTATTTTTGAAATATCGGAATAATTTTATATTTTTTCTCATTTGAATATTAATTCGCAAGCCATAATTCCTATGCCTCTTGTATTCCTTTTTGAGCAAAAATTCAAAAAAGTAAAATTATAGCTGGTTATAATGGAACTCCCTGTATATTGTAAATAAATGTTTTTCTAACATTTTAGGATAAAAATGAGCAACTTACAAGACATAAATCTTTTATTTTTTTGACAGAAGCAACGTTTTCGTCATTTGAAAATTGTTTCGCTAACCATAATTTAAGTAGCTCTTTTTCGTCCATTTAGGACAAGAATTTTAAATAGAAATGGAACAAAGACGGTCATAATTTAATGCTCAGCATATTATAAATAAATATTTTTCTAATACTTTAGGAAAAAATTTGCTACTTAGAAGACATAATTAGTTAATTTTGCTAGAAAACGTCTGAATTTCAAAATATCTCACTTGCATAAATTAACACACTTTTATAAAAGTTAACTACTCTGTTATAATTAAAGAGTATTGGGAAAATGATTATAAGATATATTGTCAATATCCAAAAGATCAAAAGTCAATGTCAAATAGCTTTATGCTCAAAGCAGTACACCTTTTCAATATTCTTAGTCGAATAATTTTAAATGGGTGAAAATTTTCAGAATTGGAAGATAGGGTTTGTAAACATATTTGACAAATTATAAAATAAATTAATTTTTAATTTAAATTGAAGTAATTAGATAAATTACTCTGTAAACAAAGTAATATTATTCATGAAATTTATTAAAGCTTTAGCATCCATTTTATTTAAGCATGAAAAATTTGTTTTTTGCTTTTCTTATAAGGACTTATGAGCGTTAAACAGTGAATAATAAATAGAAATTATTAAATGTTAATGACTCAAAAACAGGTAATGTTTTATTAAATCTTAGAAAACTCTCATTAAAACTTTTAGCAAAATGTTAAATTGTAAATTATTTTCAATGAATTCGTTGAAAAGCTATTAAAACACACTGGCGGTTCAGCAAATGGACAAAATTGAGAGAATGTTTCTCCGCAATTCTTGGCTAATTACTTGGAAAAACCGGTTTTGCTATGCGGAGAAAACTGTAGGCTAAAAATGAACTTTTTACGTGCAAAACCATCAATGGGCTTGAAGCATTTTTTCATTTTATTTTTATGAAAAGAACTTCCATTAAATTCTTAATTTTTCTTTACATTATGATTATTTTTTCTCCCTTTTTAGTTTTTTTTTCATTTTTTGTTGACTGAAACCTAAATTTTATAATGTTTATTTTTAAATGGTTTCGTTTGCATATTTTTATATCCTTCAAGATAGCAATAATAAAAATATTGGATAAATTATTTAGAATTCATTGATATCATATCTCCTCATGTTAGTAAAAAGTTATTTATAAAAACTACATGCAATGCAGTTAAATAGTATATTTAGCAATGTAATTACTTTCTAGAGTTTTTCCCTTTTTAAATAGTATCTGAAATTTATATAAATGCACGTAATTATGCAATATGTAAATGAAAGTATTCAGTTTTCGTTAATATCTATTGGATGTAACAGCGTTATTTAGTTTAATAATCTATATAAAATTTGTGATAATTATCGAAACAATAAAATAAACTATTAAAATGGAATAAAAATTTTTAAATAAAATGTGACATTGCATAAAAATATTTGTTATGAAAATAATGCATTAGTTTTTTTTATAATAATTCAAAACAATATTTGCTTTAAATATTTAAATCTATAATTCTTTGAAAAACCTTACTATTGCCAAGTAAAGTAAAATAATTTTACAATTTTAAGGTAAAGTAAAATTAACATTGCGATCTTTGGATCTCTAAAACACATCTGTAGAAAAAATTAATAGGGAAGCTGCAAATTTATTAAATTTTTAATTACTTTTCGGAGAAATCTTTAAAATGAAAAATGTTTTTCTTTAAGTTCTTAATTCAAATTTTTTGTTTGATGGAAAAGTAAGAAAATTATTTTTCTTTCTTCTTGTAAAGATAGAAAATGGTTCAGAACATTTTTGATTGGCTTGAAATATAGAAAAAAATAAATGATGATATATTTATTTTAATAATTCTAATTTCTTTTATCATTAAGTTCAACTAGAATTATATGTCAAAAATATATTTCAGGGTTGCTTATAATGCATTTTTTTTCATTAATCATAACTAGTGGCAATAATATTAAACATTATGTATATATAAAGAAAAAAATTTTTCTCCAAAATTACTTTATCATGATATTTACTTTCTGTTATTTTACCCCTTATTTTATTGGTTTTTTATACTTTTTTAATTGTTAAAAACATTCATAAATTAACAAGTTAAGCGTTATACTATATAGTATAAAAAAACGTGATTTTTATTAACTGATTAATTCCAGAATAATGTATTGTATGTATTCAGCTTACCATAGCATATTTTACAATGAAAAATTTAAAAAAAAACACGTTTTCATACTTTAACTAAACATGTCGTTCTAGCAAGCGCTTCAACTGCATGGAGTTGCATATTTTATGCAGTTCCGTATCTCTATTGTTGCAGATATCGAATGCTTTCATGGAGGAGGAATGCATAGTTTATAATGCCTGATCTCTAACTTCATGGAATGATGCTTATTCAAAAATACATGTTAGCGTCCGGTAGTGGAACTGAAATTTTACTGTACCATATTGAGAAAAAAAATAGTCAAAACTACCAAAATGTGGAAAAATTTACCATGTTTCACACCAAAAAGGTCGGTAAATTTTATCTAAACACTAAAGTATTGATTTTTGTAAAATTGACAATGAAACATAATTTTATAATGTGCGACAAAATTTGGCATGTGTGATAAAATTTGTTAATTATATCACGAAACCTAAAAGCATGGCATAAAAACCATTTACTCGATTATATGTATTATTCTCGATTATATTATATAAGATTACTTCTCGATATGTAAATTTCAATCAATAAATCAATTCAAATAATTTAATATCAAATTTTAATCATATAAATATATTGCAAAAATTTTTTGCCTAAGTGTGGGCATATCAAGTTTTTTTTAGCTATTTATGCCTTTTAATATTCTCAGAATTTTGAAATTCTTAGTAACCAGTTCTCAAGAAAAAATATAATATATTCCATAAATCATTTTCATAGTTTTTCACAAGGCTAAGCTAGTTAAGTTTTATATAAGAAATACAATTGCTTAATTAAAATAAAGTTATTTAGATTGCTATATTACCTTATGTTTTAAATTGCTTTTTAGCCCTATTTTCAAGATATACATAAATATTTAATTAAACCGGAAAAATATAAAATACTACGTATTTGAATGAATACGCTTTTGTTTTGAAAGAATATATCAGAAAACACACTAACAATTTCTCTCTAATTAATTTAAATAGAAAGTAAAAGTAAACAGTTTTGTAAACATACATATTTTATTACTAAAATACACGAAAGAGTTCTTTTTACTGAAATGTGAAAGCAACTCGTTTTATTTAGCCACTTATGTATATGAACACGATTTATGTGTAACAAGTTTTCCTCTCAACTTCGCTAGGAACTCACTTTTATTGGTTCTAGTTTATCAATTTCTGAGATTGAAAGACAATGAATGATGAAGATACATGAAAAAGAAACTATGAAAATATAATCTGTCATTATGGGAAAGGTTTCTGTCCGAACCTTCTACAACTCAGTTTAGATCGAAACAAACTTTTGATTATGTCTTTAGATAAGACTAATAAAATAAATAAATTAATCTTTGTGGAAAATATTCTTAGATTGTTTATAACAGTTAACAGATTAAATAAGGTTACTTAGTATTTAATATTCTATGATTATGAATTTTAACAACATTTTTAAAAAAAAAAATATAACAATCATTTAGTTCAGCTGGAAAATAATGAGAACTATACTGGAATGACCCTGTTAATGATTATTTTAATAATTTTTTATTTGTTCCGATGGATACTTGGTATAACTGAGTGTATGGATGGAATGTGACTAGAGTCACACATTAAAATTATTGAAAATGATGGATTTTGTTGTTGATTCTTCACTTCCTTTTGACTGCAACTTCGAAATTGAAACTTGCAATTACTTCCATGATGTTAGGAAATAATGTTATATAGTAAGACTTGATTGATTAAATATGGTTCCACTCAAAGATATCCCATTATTTTGAAACTTCAACAAAATTTAGGAAAAGTCTAACATTGGCTAAGTTCAGCAGGAAAATCATGAATGTGCTATAACTTGATTATCATGGTTTAGCCAAATTAATGATTAATATCTACAAATTTTCAGATGTTTCAAGATGTTTCGGAAAGCTATTACAACTTTACTAAATAAGTCTCTCCAGCAAATGTCAATTGTTCAAAAGCATATTAGCTCGGTAAAAATTATCCTTAGACAAAAATACTTTTCACTGAGAAAAACAAATTGTTAAAACTATTAGAATATGGAAAAACTTATCATTTTTTTGGCTCTAAGTGAACACAAAAAAATCTGGGTAATTTTTTACCGAAACTCTTCGTTAACGATATTGGTAAAATTAACAGTAAAATATGGTTTCATAATGTGTGAAAAGTTTTTGTAAATGTGGTAATAAAATTTTGTAACTTTATCTAGATATCTTAGAGCATGGTATAAGAACCTTTGATTAATTTACTTTTCAGTTTCTCATTTTGTACAAGGCGTGTGTTAGTAGCGCCTGGTACAAAATGAGAGTAACGCCTAGTAACGCCTAGTAGTATTGTAGTTTTTTAAACCAGAATTTTAGGTAAACCTTTATAATAGAAATGGAAAAATTATCAATTTAATGGTAGCCAGAATTATGAGGGTCTTTTTCGCCAGAAATGTCATAATCATACAGTACGGCAATTTAGCAAGATTTTTTTTTTCCTCCTTAAAGTTTATAAAAATCTAAAAAGTGTGATTTTAAGTTTGTATATTTTTCTAAATTTGTTCTTTTTAAAGATAATGTTTTTAATGTTTATTGGCAGAAAAATGTAAAAGTCCTTTCCCTCTTTAATTGAAGAATCAAAGGAAATTGGTGGAAAAATTTTTCTAGACGTTTACTAATTATGCGACTTTGAAGCTTTCATTTTGAAATCACAGAATAGAAATACAACTTTTTAAACTTTTACGTTTGCTTTGCACATATAATAAGAAACTCTCCCAAATTTGGAAAAAATTGCCATTTGGTACAAGAGCTCTAAAGGTATTATTTTGTTAAGAAAGCGAAGTTAAATGGTGTCAGAAGTTACGTTTAAAGAGAAAGAGAGAAAAAAAACACTTGAGTATTTCGAGTTTACTTGATCCGTGTCAATTAATGGCAAACTTTCTGAAAGGTTTGCCCTTGACGGCTAAGTTTAAACGGCTGTGTATAATTTATCCGGATGGAAGATGAGGTTGACTTCTGATTAGGTGTTTACACTTATCCGCTTTTTTAATACTTTCTGTTCTTAGATTCCTGCGTTAAATTAGTTTTTCTATTTTAATTGAGTTTCTATGCTATGTTTCGATGTTTATTCGAGCCACTTCGAAATAAAATATTATTTCTCAATATAAGTGTTCAAAACTGAAACAGAACAATCTAAACAAAATGTAAAAAGACTAATAATAATGCAAAACAAAAGGTCCATTTTTGAATTGAATTTGAAAAGGAAATGTGTAAGGGAGGAAAGATATGCCTAAAGTGTTTAACTTCCTCAAATTTATGCTCTATAAAATGCACGAAACTGTACCAATGCGCATGATTCACTAATTCGGAGACTTTAGAATTGATTCAGACCGAGCATTATACATTTTCTGTATTCTTTTATTTCTATATTAAAAGCCATAATTAAACTAATAAATCTCGTATTAATTATTGGATTTTCGTATTTAATTTAAAATGGTCTTGGACTCTACTATACATATAAAACTAAATAAGTAAGTAATAGTATTTTTAAGCCATTGAAAATTCTTAAAATCATTCTTATCTCTAGTATTTCAAATACTTGTTTACTACCACTTTGGAAATCAATTATTAAGCAAAACTGAAAGAAAAGAGATTTTTAAATAACGAGAGTTTACAAATACAATGAATATACTACTATTATACAGGTTAACAGTCTAATGATTATTCTAAAAATTACTTTTCTAATCCTTCGCAAAAGATAAATTTTTCTTAACTTGCTTCGTCATATAGTTCTTTGAGAGCATGATCTCACCTAGATACCAAATTATTCTTATTGGCAATCAGTTAAGTTCTTAGATAAGAGATTTTTAGTTCTATTTATGGCAAAAAAAAGATTTTACTTATTTTATTATATTTATTACTACCATTATTAATACTATTCACTGTAGTTGTATAATATAAAGAGCTGTTTTCAAGGACTTAACAGTGTTTATTATTGCTGTAAAAGTGATTCCTTTTTTCATAACCTATTCATAATGAACGCACCAATTATTGCCAATTAGATGGTATTTGAAGGTCATGTCGCAATGAACTTTAAATGGGTAATTAATGAAAGTATAAAGAAAAAATTCTTTTTAACTTTAATCCATTTTTTATATCTACTAAATAGTTAGGTAATTTCTTTCGAAATAATAATTATAATTTAAAGGAAATAATAATTATTTTCCATAAAGTAATATTTTTTTGTATAATCTGCATTAAATGACATTTCCATTAGTTAAAAAAAAAATCAAAAACATAGATAAAAATAAATAAACTTTCAAATTTAAATACTTACTTTCAAACTATTAAACATAAGTTTTTCTTTAAAGAGCAATACGATCATTACATTTTGATCTTTAAGATTTTAATGCTACAAAGTATATCAATTCCTTGAAAAATGAATTTACTTCAATTTAATTTTTATTCTTTAAAGTTATGTTCAATAGAAAAATATTCTAAGCAGATTTCTAGAAAAAATACATTTATATTAAAATACACTTTTACCCTTGATTAATATTTACCTTGATTATGATATCGTCAAATACAAATTAATTATAAATACGCATAACTATACAATTAAGTAAAGTCAAAATACACGATCTCCAACTAAATGGCTTAAATCATTCATAGAATGCTTATAGTCAATTCTGTCATTTATAAAATATATTAAAGTCTTCTTATACATTATTGACATCAGATGGTTTGCCTTATTCAAGCAAGCAAGGATTTTAAAACATCAAGGAATTCCTATGATTGTTTTTAAAAAAGCATTTTATCAACTTAACGTACCTAGATAAGGTATACATTTGATGTGGTACGTGGTTTGGTATAATATAGCCGTTCCAGGCTCTATTGCCATTAAATAAAACATGAAAACATCACAACGTCCTTAAGTTTTTACTTGACTGGAAACTTCAAACGCCTTTAAAATATACAATTTGGAAATAACAGTCGGCATGCTTCAAGAGCTCTAAAACTTGTGCCTATTTTCTAGATTTGCGGGAGAGGTGAATGAGAAAAAGCAAAACTGATTTGAAATATGAAATATGAAGTTGCCCATGAGAAATCGAAAAATAAAAGTAAGAAACCAAGCTAGAAAGTCACAGTAGCCGAAGATAAAGGAAGTGGAGCAATTCAGGGTAAAATGTATTTCCACGCACTATGGAGAGGTCGTGAGATACTAATGCCATTTGTCTTGTTCTGTTTTTCATCTTTTTCATCTTGCGGCTGCATTGTTCTTTTCTAGTTTTGCTTCTTCCTCTTATTTTTTTTTTTTAGGCACCTTTACATTTTGTATTTAAAATCACATTTTTCGTCTCATTCAAGTGTGGCAATCTTGAAAATTGCCACCTGCCTCTTAACTCTTGAGATATGTCGACTCTTATTTCCTATTTGTATATTTTTGAATCAAATGAAATTTTTAATTAATTATCATTTTGCTGCTTCAGTTTCTTGGGATTATTTTTAAGGGGTTCTACAACTTCAAGGTATCCAACTAATTATTATTAAAGAAAAGTTGAAAGAAGAAAAAAAAAACCTTCTTAAGCATACCTAGATCTTATTACGTGTTTTACGCTTGGTGTAGTGTAGATGCTTCTGGCTCTAGTGGCATTAAACATGAACCACAATATTAATTTATCACAACATTTTAAAGTTGTTTTGCTTCCTCCTTTTTATTTATGTATTTGCCAAATGCCTAGATTAGGTACATAGAGCTTTACAAGTATGATGTTGAGATCTTGGACCTCTCAAGTACACTTAATCAAGTTCTTTATTGCTCAGAAAATGTATTTTCTAAACAACAAATTACTTGCTGTGTTTATTGTTATAATGAAGTCAATAGTTGCTTTCGGGAATTATTTTTTATACAAAATATTAAGTGTCTAATAAATAGCTTAATTTTGAAAAAAAAACACAAATTTAATTACGACTTAAAATTATTACAACGATAGTTTATTTTTAGGAGATTTCTTTTAAAAGCATTTTTATATATTGGTTTCAAAAGTGGTTTAATATATGTGTAAATTAACTTTTATAGTGAATGCAGGAACAATAATATATATTTAAAATTTTTCAAAATTATATGATATTGAAGGATTAGTTTTTAAAATATATTAAAAATATGTTTAATATTTTGCAGGCATTTGATTGAATGCAAATTTCTTTTTATAGACGTCATAGATGTTTTAATAGCTTGAATAGATGTTTCTTCTGACCGTGCCATCTCCTACCACCTGTTTTATAAAAGAGAGGGGTGACGAGTTGTGAAAGCCCAGCTAGCCTTCTAATTATCATCGCGCGAATAGAAAATAACGAATGAATTGATAAACGATGAAGGTACGAATGGATATTATGAGTGAAAGGAATTTATAAGCAATAAAATTTATAAGCAGTAAACGAAGAAGCTATAAATAAAAATTAGAATGGATATAAGTGATGATAATTTTTTAAGTTATACTAATTTCAATGATCATGTGCAGAAAAATGTATTAAATTGATAATGCTACATTTCTAAATAGTAAGTAACGAATAAATTAATAAGCAATGGAATTATGAGTTTAGAGAATAATTAAGCAATGATATATTGAATTAAATTAATAAGTAACGAAATTATGAAGGAAAATTAGCGAATATAATTTTTTAACGACACTATTTTCAATATTCGCATGCAGAAAAATGCACTACATCGATAATGCTACATTTCTATGCACTTATTTTTACATTTATATACTTTATTGTTACTTGCTATGAACCGTAACATCGAATTCTTCCACTGGGGGGCAATATTATCGGTTCACAAAGTATTGGACAGATTTCTTACTTTGTCTAGACAACATTCTTACGACATAGTTTGCATTGTTGCTTAGTTTCATAAATCTAAACTAAGAAAATGCTTCTTAAAATTAATATTTTAAATGCACTCAGAAGATACATGCACTCAATTTAATGCCATGACCTTGAGAAACTCTGATAATCCTCTTACTTGTTTTATTAAAATAAGAGAAAAATGCTACAATTGCATTTTCCTTTGTCTCAATAAAATCTCAAGCTAAAGTTTACAGTACCTCAAGGGTTTATATTTTAATTAAACTAAAAACGTGAGTGAAAAATTGCAAAATAAAAAATTTTTTAGACTAATTTGTTATAAACTAATTTCTTTAAAATTTCTTTAAAGAAAATATACATATTAGACAAAGATAGAGTTTATATACGTTTAATAATTTTTATCTATTAATTTTGCAGAATTTTTTTCTTGACATAAGATTTTGTTTAGTGATCAAGTGATTCAGACGATATATTTTCGATAGTAACTTGGCAAAACTAATAGAAAAAATGATAAGTAAATGAAAATTTAAAAGGTTTGGAAGTGTTTAAAAATGCAATGTAACATTTAATTGAGTGGTACTTCAATTAGTTTTGTTTTATATTAAATATTTATTTTTCATTATCGTGGTATTTATTAAAGTTTAATAAAAATAAATGGAAAATGTAATTGATTTTGATTATTATAAGTTTTAATAATATAAAAAGAAAAATACGAGACACTTAACAAAATTTATATATTATTCGTTAAATGTATGCTTCGAATACAACTATCGTTATATCAAAAAATCAAACAGCTGAATAATAAATTCTGAAACAAATTGTTTTATTAAAAAGCTTTGACACCCAGAGAAAAATACCAATACCATGCCAAGAAAAAATTATTACAGAGTAATGAAATTTTAGCAATGCTTTTATATGAGTTACATATTTATTGATTAAAGTTTCAAGATCACAGGTTAATGCAATTTAGAGAAAAACCATTCCAAATGTGAAATACTGGTATATTAATAACAGGTGAAACTACCAGAAATTTGAATGTAAGCATGCAATCTATCAAGCACTGTATCATGCAGATGCCGTATGTCATTTTGTGGAATGGAGTTCCATGCCTGTTGCACTTGGTCAGTCTATACGGGGAGAGATAATACTGCTTGTGGACGACACTGAAGTTGCCATCCAATCTTTTCCCATGCGTGCTCGATTAGTGAACTGTCTGGTGATCTGGCAGAGAAAGGTAGCATGTCGACATTTTACAGAACTTGTTGGGTTACAACAACAGAATGAGGACAAGCATTATCCTGTTTGAAAATACCTCCTTGAATGCTGCTCACGAATAGCAACAAAACAGGTTGAGTTACCAGCTTGACGTATAACTTTGCTGTTTAGGTGCGTGGAATAACCACGAGAATTCTCTTGTCGTCGTAAAAAATTGCTTCCTCGACCATAACTCCAGGTGTAGGTCCAGTGTATCTAAACCGGAAACAAGTCAGTAGCAGGCACTCACCTACGCTCATGCTAACGAATATAAGACTGTCACTGGCACTAAGGCAGAACCAACTTTCATCAGAAAACAAAATAGATCTACCCTCTTTCCTCCAGAGAGCTCTAAATCGCCATCACCCATGTCGTAAATAGCAGTGGTTTGGAGTGAGTGAAATTCAAGCTACACGGCGTCTCTCTCGGAGCTGTACTTGAAGTAACCGATTTGTTACAATTCGTTGTGTCACTGCAGTGCCAACTGCAGCTCGAATTTTTAATGCAGACGGAATGCGTCTTTGATCTGGTTTTCTAAGATCGGGTTCTGGAGCAGACCAGAACCTGATCTTCTTGAAGCAGTTCATTCATTTGACTACTAATGCCAACAATCTTGCACAGTGAGCCGTTTTGGCACAGGGAATAGAGCTTTCACCTTCTAATGGATTGAACCGGGTTCGAATCCCAGCGACGGCTGGTTGATACGAATTCCGCATCTGGCTCAAACCAACCACAGTGTTGACGTAAAATTTCCTAAGTGATAAAAGAATCATAGGGTAGAGTACACTTGCCGTCAGGCTAACCATTGGGGATTTAAATGTTTTCCCTCTCCATGTAACGCAAATGCAGGTTAGTTCCATCAAAATATCCCCCTCAAATATAAAATTTCGCCCTATGCCCGATCCAGGAGTTTCCTTTATCTTCTGTATTGGGTTCAAAATTACAAGGCTACGGAGTTGAACATTAATAGTCTTAAACCCAAACAATTTGGCAGGCTTTACAACGACTGTTATAAAATAAAGTAAAATCATGCACAGTGGATGCCCATTTAGGCAGACAGCCCATTTAGACGATCATCTTTTAGTTGCATAAACAAGAATGAAAAAATTTAATCCGTCTAGCACAAATCGTTCTTGATGCTNTGAAGTAATGCATTCTAGTTATTATATACACTGATGGAAAAACAAACTCCAATACCAAGAAAAAAGTATTGCAGAGTAATGAAATTTTAGCAATGCTTTTATATGAGTTACATATTTATTGATTAAAGTTTCAATATCACAGGTTAATGCAATTAAGAGAAAAACCATTCCAAATGTGAAATGTTGGTACATTAATAACCGTTGAAAACGCCAGGAAATTTGAACGCAAGCATGCAATATGTCATGCACTGTGTCAAACAAATGCCGTATGTTATTTTGTGGAATGTCATTTTGTGTTCCATGCCTGTTGCACTTGGTCAGACTATACGGGGTTAGATAATGCTGTTTGTGGATGACGGTGAAGTTGTCAACCGATCTTTTCCCATACGTGCTCGATTGGTGAACTGTCTGGTGATCTAGCAGAGCAAGGCAGCATGTCGACATTCTACATAACTTGTTGGGTAACAATAGCAGTATGAGGACAAGCATTATCCTGTTTGAAAATACCTCCTTGAATGCTGCTCACGAACAGCAACAAAACAATTTGAGTTACCAGCTTGACGTATAAATTTGCAGTTAAGGTGCGTGGAATAACCAAGAGAATTGTCTTGTTGTCGTAGAAAATTGCTTCCTAGACCATAACTCCTGGTGCAGGCATAGTGTATCTAGGCCGGAAACAGGTCAGTAGCAGGCACTCACCTAGGCTTATGCTAACCAATATACGACTATCACTGACACTAAGACAGAACCAACTTTCATCAGAAAACAAAATCGATCTACACTTTCTCCTCCAGAGTGCTCTAAATCACCATCACCCATGTCGTAAATAGCAGTGGTTTGGAGAGAGAGAAATTCAAGCTACACGGCATCTCCCTCGGTGCTGTACTTGAAGTAACCGATTTATTACAGTTCGTTGTGTCACTGCAGTCTCAAATGTAGCTCGAGTTTTTGATGCAGACGCAGTGCGTTGCGCCTCACCCATACTCTGTACACGGCGGTCTACCATCTGAGTCGACTCTCTGGAGCAGACCAGAACCTGGTCTTCTTGAAGCAGCACCTTCTTTTAACTACTAATGATAACAATCACGCACAGTGAGCCGTGGTGCCAAGGGGAATAGAGCGTTCACCTTCCAATGGATTGAACCGGGTTCGAATCCCAGCGACGGTTGGTCAATACGAATTCCACATCTAGCTCAAACCGACCACAGTGTTGACGTAAAACATCCTAAGTGATAGAAGAATCATAGGTTAGAGTCTCCCTGTCGTCAGGCTAACCATTGGCGATTTAAATTTTCACCCTGTCCATATAACGCAAATGCAGGTTAGTTCCATCAAAATTTCCCCCACAAATGTAAAATTTCCCCTTATGCCCGATCCAGGAGTTTCTTTCATCTTCCGTATTGGGTTCAAAACTAGAAGGCTACGGAGTTGAACATTAATAGTCGTAAACCCAAACAATTTGGCAGGCTTTGCAACTACTGTTATAAAATAAAGTAAAATCATGCAGAGTGGATGCATTTCTGCCCTGTTCTTTTTGCAATATCGCGAACGAAAATCCACCTTCTCGCAGCCCATTTACACGATTATCATTTAGACATGATCTTTTGGTTGTATAAGCAAGCCTAAAAATTTTTTATTTGACCAGCACAAACCATTCTTGGTGCTGGGATTGTTCTTTTCCATCAGCGTATGAAAAAAAAATTTGAATCGAAAATAGAACACATTAAATGAAAATTATATACGAAATATACCATATCAAGCATAATAAAAAAAATCAAATGTTAAGAAAGCACAGAACAAAACTCAAAATGAAATTAATAAAGCAAGGAGTAAATTCAAATGAACTTACACGTACCGGAATCTTTCAATGATGATATAAAATATTTTTCTAATAAAATTGCCAGTTACAAATACGAAAACAGAAACGTAAGTAAAGTGATCTCTTATGGCACATTCTTACATTCTTACATTCTTACATTGCGATACTGAAATGCATTTGATTTGTTAGTTACCTTGGATTGGCCCGAAAACGGATGCTCTAGGTAATAATTATTATACTGGATAATTAATAAGGTGGCCTTATTAATTTATAATTGATAAGGTGGATATTTAATTATACAATTTTAATGATTTTAGTAAAATTAATATATATTTAATAAAAGAAACGTGATTTGCACGTTTTGAACAGATTTTTAACAAGCACTAAATTATTATTACTGTTGAAATCCTTAAAAATAGGCTCAAAGAGCAACTCCCCAAACACACGAAGGTAGAAAACCGAAAGAAAAAAAACGGAAGAAAGATAAAAACTAATGTAAATTAATAGTAGATAATATTAAGCGTTAAATCTGCAGTAAATTTGATCATGAAAACATAACACAGATATTGTTTCAGAGATAAATGAAAATGTTTTTAAATATTTTTAAAAATACTTGATTTTATTTTTCTTCTTGTCTTTTCATTAATCATTGTTATTTTCATGCGCGCAGCTAATAAAACTTATTAGTTTTCGTTTTTTTTTCTTCGTTTTTCTCTCTTTTCCTTTTATCCTTTTTGGGCTATATATACACCGAAGAGTCATTACATTATGACCACCCAGCTAATAACATGTAGGACCACCTTTGGCCCTCAAAACTGCTAGCACCCACCGTGGCATTGTTTCCACAAGGTGCTGATAGGTAGTCTGAGGTGTCTGGTACCAAGCGCTCACCAACTGGACCTGCAATTCCCTCACATTGCGAAGGGGAAGCACTTCAACACGAATTTGGTTTTCCAAGTAGGACCACAAATGCTCTATTGGATTAAGGTCAGGTGAATTTTGGGGCCAAGACATGACTTGAAAGTCACTGGAATGTTCCTCGAACCAATCCATGACTATTCGACTCTTATGACATGGCGCATTATGCTGTTGGTAAACACCATCCCCCGCAAGAATGGGTGAACCAAGTCTGTAACTATGTTCAAGTAGCTTATATACACACGTCAGGGATTGTTCTATGAGGATTATGGATCCTAATGTGCCCCATGAAAGCATTGTTCTTGGGCGAGCCCATTGTTATAGATGGAGGGTTGTCATATTGTAATGGCTCTTCGGTGTATACGAGTATATTGATTTAAATTAAATTTTTCCTACAAAATTGCTTTAAAAAATTTTTAGTTCCCTAAAAAATAAATTCTAATTTTATTTAAAAAAAATTCGAATTTAATTTGATTAAAAAACAAACCAAAAATTCTTCTAAATGTCTTTTTAGGGAAATTAGACAAAATTAAAAAAGAATAGGCATTTCTTACTCAAATGGTGTATTCTAAAATTATGATATTAGTTAAATGAAGTTAAGTTATTCATCAATTACCCCTAGAAAGCATGTAAATTAATTTTGCTGTTAATATTAGTGTCAAAAGGTATTAGTGAAGCTTTGATAAAAGGTATGCTCGAAACAAGATTTTTGCTCTTGAATTCTGTTTGACTGAAGTAATGCATTCTAGTTATTTACTTTCGTGCTTTAGCCTCTACTTACCTCACTGAATATTTACAGAAAATTCATACTTAACAGCGTTAAACGTTTTAATAACAGTTTAACGCTCTTCATGTACTCTATTAGTTTAATGGTGCTTCCTAACATCTATTTGGGTTTGTACTTTATTTACAATAATCTACTTAGTGACAGGTTCGATTTATTTATTTATTCTAACTTTTGCATAGTTAATCAAAATGTATGTTCTAAATCATTTTTTATTGCGCGTTCTTAAATATTCCGCATCGAAAAATGTCTTGAGCGTTACGAGATTTGCTAATTTTCACAAATTTACAAGCGAGCCGTTTTTAAATTCGCGAATTTTTTTTTAAATTTTTCCTCAGAATGATTTAAAAATTTAAGAGTGTAGTTATTGTTACTGTAATTATCATTGCCTACTTTATTACATTTTTAAATTTTATTTATAGTTTTCGATAATTTATTTAAATTCCCGATTTAAAACAATGAATAAAATATACATTTAAAAAATGCCTTCGTGGAATTATGTTTCCACGTACCCTTTAAAAAAATCCCATCACAGAATACACAACCAGTTAAAATGGCTTTTTTAAAGAAATTTTTCCATTACAAAACTACCTTTAGTTTAATTTCAGATTAATTTAATTTTAACTGAGTATTTTCTATTACTTAGAAGCATGAAAATTAAAAGGATTTATGTTAAATTAACCTGATTTTAAACTTTAACCTGAGTAGTGCATAGCGCTAATTTTATTTATTAAATTTTATTAATGATCTTCCATAAACAAATAATAATCAAATATATTTTTAACATTTAACTTCAAAAACTCTAAAGAACGGTTCTGCTTCTTTAAATAAGTTTTTCTATGTGATTAATCTTTCCTTTTAATTAAATAGCTTTCACTGGAAAGCAAAAATTAATTATTTGATGCCTAAGACGTGTAGATTTTTTACTATAGATGAAAACACATCAAAATTTAAATCATGTTCTTATTTGGAATAGTATATTAGATGTAAGTTAATGAACAAAAATTTTTTGTTCCTAATACTTATTGATTAATTCCTCAATCCTTTGAATTTTATGTAATTATCTGTCAAATAACATATACCAAAACAACTTTTCCTATTATCAATTTTCTCATTGTACTTTCCTCTTAACTTCCTACACTCCGCACTTTAATTATTGCCTGAAAATATGATTTTTATTTAAAAATATGAAGATGAAAGTACACAAGTACACTCTATAATTGCTATAAAATATTTCTTAAACTTAATTAATATCTTTAATAGTTTCTGTTATTTTCAATTATTACGCAAAAAATCGTAAATTTTAGTTTTAAGAATTTATTTGTAATTTTAGAGTGCACTGCAACCCATTTCGATCATTTATCAAAACTCAGTCAACTTGAAGGTCTATATATTTATGTGCCATAAAATAGCCTTAACTGTCTTTTGCCTCAATTTTTTTACGTTTGTTATAAAACTTTATTGTATTTAAAAACTCTGACCATCGAGGGTAAATCCAATTGCATTTTTACATAGATAAATGCTTTGTAAAGACAAAAATTGTCATAACATATTATTTTCAAGTGATAAATTTTATCAAATATTGTTCGCTGAGCTGTTCGTAAATTGAAAGCTGTTTCGCTGTAGAAAATAGTCAACGAATCATTATTAAAAACATTTTTTAATTTGGTATTAATAATTAAAGCATCGCTAATGAAGATCATCTCTTTTCCCCATTTTGTCTTGACAGGGAAATTTATTTTCTTTTTAATCAATAGAAAAATATAGAGTAAATATTTTTTTTAAACCATATTGAAAATTTTATAGGCTGACGAAGTAACCTTTAACTTTGAAAAATACTTAAATGAAACAGTTTTAATTTGACATGTTGTTGGGTGATGTAAATGGTAATTACGTTTAGAATTTAAAACTAAATTGTTTGTGAGATTTATTCAACTTAAATTACAATTTTCGAATAAAAAATTAACTTGTCAAATGAAATGGCTTGAAAAAAGATGGAGTAAGTTGAAAATGTGTAACACGAAAATATAGATTCAATCTTCATTCAATATTTATTTAAATATTTAAAAAAATCTTTGAAACATGGTTAATCATATATGTATTTAACATTCTAGGAAAAATCAATGAGTTTTAATCATACCATTCCATATGCTTATTTTAAAATAAAAGTATACGACGTAAGACGATTTTAATCAAGCTAATATTTTTGAGATCAAAGAATATCTTAACGAATTTTGAACTAGATATTTTTATGACTAGATTTTCATCACTCTTTTCGAGAGAAATTTCAACTGTAAACTAATTTCTCGCACCTCTTCTTCCAAATTCTTTTTTTCTTCCAAATTCTCAGTTAACTATCATAAGCTTTTTTTACGTTCACACTCATTATCTTCGAAGAACAAAGGAGTAGTTATTTTATTTGCTTCTGCTTTATTTTACTGCATTGTTATAAATGGTAAAGTAAAATTTATTTTTTCTTATAAAATATGTTGAGTGATTGAAAATGTTTGAAAACGTTGAAGTGTTTGATATATTTAGAAATCACATTTCAGAAGTCAAATTTTTAAATTCTTTTTTTCGTAAACTTCAAGGATTGAGAAAATCGAATTTAATGAAGATAAACGATTCTGAGCGTGTCTGCATTAGGCTCAAGCAATATGAGCTAAATTGTAAAGACGTCACATGCAGTTCAATGACTAAATAAGAAAAATAACTCAATACTTCTGAAAACTTTTCTAGGAGACTAACTTTCAAATAACTATGCATTTATTCAGAAATAAATATTTGTATTTTCAATGTTATTGATCATTGGAATTGTGCATTTTTAAAATATCCCCAAAATAAGCCTGAAACTCTGGTATTTATTTTTAAAAAAAATCTTAAAATATTTTATTTGAAATGTGATTAGTAATTTCAGGCGAACCTAATCTATAAAAAATATTAGTTTGTTTAAAGAGAAAAAGAAAATTTTAAAATATAGTTAGCAAATAAAACTTAAATTTAACACCAGTCAAATGCTTAAAAATTTATTGCCAAAATTATTGCAATTTTTTAGGCATTTAAATTAATAGACTATTAATTAATTTTGAAGATTTTTTTATATTAAAGACTCTTGTTTGTTGTCACTTGGCAGCTTTCAAAACTGCTTTTTCAGTTCCTGTCTGATCGCTTTATGGATGTTAAACTTAAATCTTACAGTTAAGCAAAGCAAGAAATACCTTACTTACTTCTCCAATTTTTTTTAAAATGAAGAACAAACAACACGGTGCAAAGTTCCGGCTTTCTAGGTCCAGTAGGTTTTGAATATTCACCAGTAGGATTGGAATTCAAAAAAAAAAAAAAGAAAAGAAAGAAAACAGCGATGTTTGAAAAATGGATTCAAATTATTGTATGTATTGCATGTATCAATGATGTAAAGAATCAATAGGTATGTCCATTTTCTATATAGTATAATAAATGTTCATTTTCTATATTTTCTATTTTCTATGTTTCTTTTTAATAGCTATATCCAAAATTCGCATTCCGAGTTGTGTACAGAATTAAAAGCACTACGGCGATTTGTGCATTGTTGCTCATCGAAAGGAAAATAATAGGAAATACAGAAGTGCTAATTATAGTAGTAAAGTAATGCTCCCTTAATAAATAGTAGGATAAAAATACATTTCATTGAAATTTATAATCATTAATAGGTTTGTGATAAGCATTGAAAATAGCGAATAAAGAGGATGCTATTTTTGCATGTGCTCGAAGACTTGGAAAATTACAGAATAAAGAGGCAAGAATAAATAGTATCGTATTTTTATTTTATATTTTGTAACCTGGTTGGAAAAGCCGACCTAATTCAGAGTTTATGACAATAAATGTTCTACTTAGCCTTGTAGTTTTGAACCCAAATCAAAAGATAAGGGAAATTTTGGGTCAATCTTTGGTACAAACTAAATTTCGTGGAGGACATTTAGATGGAATTAACTTGCATTTGCAATATCCATAGAATAAAAGCACGAATACATACCTCGATCAGACCGACGGCAAGGGGATACTAACTCATGATCTGTCAACCACAGAGGATATTTTGCATCAGCACTGTGGTTCGTGTGAGCCGGGAGAAAATTTATCGTATCAACCAACCACAACTGGAATTCGAACCTGCATAACCTCATTAGTTTGGGAAGTGAAAGCTCTAGAATAGAAACCAGCACTTATAAAAAAATTATTAATGTGTAGTTGCTGTAGATTTGATAAACCTTTGTATAATGGTGGTTTCTTCGTGCATTGTTTGTTGTCTAAGCTTGAGATGCCTTAATACGTAATTTTGAATATTTAAATTATATTTACTGTTATTTTCACCTTTAAGACCAGAAGTTCACTTTTATAGTTATGCACCAGATATAAGACATTTGTTTTTCAATTAAATATTTTTTTTAAATTTTTTTATTGAAATTTTAAAAACAAAACGTTGAAATTTCGAGTAAATTGTAAAAAAAAAACTGCTAAAATTCGAGAGGGGAAATTATAGTTTCATTGTAGAACGTCTTATTTTCATTAATATTGAGGAAAGTCAAAAATTTAATTTATGTTTCAGATTAAATTAGTCCTATTCTGTCTAAATACAAAATCTTAAAAGACTTAGAGTGAAAAAAATTAGAAAAAATCTGACTGTAAAAGAAATGAAATGAACAAATTGCCTTGGCGTAAATAAATTATTTTAAGGAACGGACAAATCATTTCGTAAGTAAATGAGGAAGTTTACAATTTTATGATTTTTCGTGGGACAGTCAATGACATTTTTTTCTTCCTTTTATTAAGAAAACAGTGTTTAAAATGCCTTTTTCTTAACTGATACAATACAATAAATTTTCTTCAGATATTTTTGCTAAGAAAATCTTCAAATAGTTTTATATAATAAGCATATTAAGAACTGGTGTAAAAATAAATCGATAAATCATTTTAACATGAATAAAGAAGTCTATTACTTCTGTCTATAATTTCTAGTACAGCAATCAAACAGAACATTTTATTTCGTATTTTAACAGGAATTATTTTTCAAAATTATCTGTCCATTTTTTCTTAAACTAACCCCTTAAAAAAAACTGCATTTTTTTAAAAAAAATAATGAAAATTTTTTTATAAAATTTTGCATAGCAGAATATTCAAAGAGAATCAATTCTTAAAAGCAGTCTGAAATTTTCTTAACTTAAATCTTTGCTTAGTAATCCATTCAGCATTTTTTTTTATCTGAAAGCTTTTTTTTCTGAAAGCTTTTTCATCTCGTTATCTGGGATCTACTTGTAGTTACCACTTATAATGCGTTCATAAAATATTCATTTCAACACAGTACTTGCTTTTTACAACTATTCTTCACTAAAATGTAATACTTAAACTAGCTACAATGTACATTTTTAAAAGCACCGACCGAATGGTTAAAAAAATACCTCTGTCCATTTCTCTTGCAGTTTGTGATAGATTGAGAGCTTTATATGACATTTAAATTACGATAAAATATTTATTATCTACTAATAATTCTAAAATTCTAAGATAACGAAATATTTTCAAATTGAAATTCAAAATTCAAATAGAGTTTTATTAAATGCCCATGACTGTATTTCCTCAATCGCATGCATTTAAAAGGAATTTATTTTCTTGAAAATAAAAATGTTATTTTTTCGCACTCTTGAACTATCTGATTAACAGCATTATATTGCACTAATCTTTGATTTTTAAACATTTTTAGAAGTTACAAAATCAAGGCGCTAACCAAAACTTCAGTCTGTTTTTTTTTACATTCGTGACAGAGACCAAATATATATCATTGTCAATTGAAATTCGGTTGGCATTATTTGGCTTTTTGTACTATCTACTTAAATTCATTATACTGTTCTAATATTTGATTTTTAAAACATTGTCATAAGCAAAAATTAAACTAAATATCAAGTTTCTAACCGAGTCTTTAATCTATTTTTTTTTCATATTCTTCTCAAGATCATGATAGTAAGCATAAATATTTGATTGTCCATTGAAATTCAGTTGGCATTTTGTTTTTTTTACATCACTGTGCTATCTAATTAAACTCATTCATATAGATAATTTGAAGNAATAGCACATGAGTTCTTATATATATATATTAATACTACATCACGCAGATTTTGTTACATTTAAATTTTTTGAACAAATTAAAAATGTGAGAGACAGGTATTGTCGAAATTTTTCTATTGTGCTCAAATATAGTAATATTTTATGTCTCTAAATTGAATGAAGTCTTTCCCCGAATCGATATTTATTTTAGTTGAGCTTACTTAAAATTTGAATACTGAATTCAGAACTATAAAACGAAATCTTTCACATTTTATTGAAGGATCAGTCTGTCAAAAATTTCCAAATGTGAATGTATTATCGTATGTAACATTTTCTGAATATGACATTTCAAGCATTTTTTATTACAAATTTTAATGCAGCTTTAGTTTTATTACTTGATATGCTTTTCTTACCTGGTTGCAAAAATAATTTATCATGAAATTGGCATTGCATATTGATTTTGGAGCGAAAACAAGTTGGGTTGCTAGGATTTGTTTTTTGTATTGCTTTTAAAATATTCCATGTTTTATTAGGAGTCTCTAAGTAAATAAATTTAAACATAGAAAAGTTGAAATTTCTGCATTAAGTTAAGAAAAAGAAAAAAATTAAAAGAATAATTTAAAGCCACAAACGAACGTTGCGATTTAAAACATTTCTAATGGTTACTATTTTAATTATATAAAATACAGAAAGTGAAAAATGAATCACTCTGCATACCTTTTGATCTAATTATCAGATCTTCTAATTTTAAAACTCAATCTTAATGGTTGGATGGGATAATCCAAAGTATGTTATTTTAGTGTAAACGATATTTTAAGTTGCGAAATTGAACACAGAAACGTACTTTCTCTGATTAGTAATGTTTGACTAGTATCTGATTTCTCTGATCAGAAATATTGTTTTTCACCGGATTTGGTTTTTCGAATCCTTAAAATTGAGAATATAGTAGCAATTTGGGAAATATAGTCTCATTAGTCTGATCAAGAGATCGGACAAAAGTTTAAACCCATTAATGTTAAGTTTACTTTTTGCGTAGATAGAAAATTGTTTTAAGGAAATTGAAAAATTTCTGAACACGGTTATAAAATTATTTTATCAAACGATTCCAAGCAAAAAAGAAGATTTTAATGAATATTTTTTTGTGTTATTTTCCTTTAATATTAGTCGGAGAAATATTTGAAGTGTAAGGTATTAATTTTTCTACATTATTTTAAAGAACGCACTTATTTGAGTAAAATCAGTCGTAAAGTTTTTAAGAAATACAATTTTAAAAATAAGGCTTTTTTGAAATTTATTTTTCCTGAAACTATTCGAAGCAACCGATAATTCAATTTCCGAAATCAAACACATAATTGAACTTTTCTGACTTAAATTTCGTTTGACAAATTCTTCTTTAATATCAAAAAATATTTTTTTTCCTCAAGCCGTAAATAATATAAAATAAAATTCCAACAGTTTTGTCAAAAAAGCGGTCATAAATTTGGGCAACTTCATGTTAATTTCACATTTAAATTCAGTTTTTTTAGCAAAAAAGGGGGGAAATATTCATAAATAAACATAAGGTTGTCGGTTTTAATTCTTTCTTAAATTTAAGAATTTTTTGCGGAAGAATTAAAACAAAGATGTTTTAAATAACCGATAAACACTTCACAAATAATAATGTGATTAAATTTTGGAAAAAAAAACTTTTATAAATTGACATTTTCATTACTTATGAAAAAGAAATCTGAACTTTATGCTTCCTTGACAATTAGTAAAATAAAAATACTAACATGCATTTCTCTCAAAATCTCAATCTGCTTTTATAACTGGCAAAGAAAATTACCATTTTTATTATTTATGCATTTTTTAAATCTTTCTTTTATATAATGTGATAAAAATTTTCTTATTTCATCCCTAACTTTTATAGTAAAAAAAAAGGTACCAGAATAAAAAAAAAACTAATTATTATACATTTTTACTACAGAGTTTAACACATGCTTTGAATGTATATATTTTATACCATATATATTTCTTTTTAAAACCAGAAATTGAGACTTCAAGATGAGAATCTGGCAGTAGTTTTTATATTAATGAAATGTAAATTTAAGTCTGGTATATCTCCAAAGCCGAAAAAGGATGAGCATTAAATTTTAATTTCATACTAAAGAAAAATAACGTTTTCACTATAATCATGTATGGGACAGAACTTGCTTAATTTATGGATTTGAATTTTTATGCACTAAGAGTTAACTTAATTTGTAAGGAAAATAATTTTTTTAAATCGAAAAGTAAAATAATACTCTATAGATTTCCAAATATGATCGCTAGATAAAAACATTTAAAATGTGCTAAATATATTTATATCTAAACTTCTGATGTGATTTTTTTTAAGATAGAGTATCTGATGTGAAATTTTTTTGTTGGAGTATTTTATATTTTTCATCAAATTCAGTTTGGGATGGAATTTTACTTTCTTTAGGAAAACGTTTCATGTTCAGAATAGAATGAAAAATATCTCCGATAAAGTAATAGCTATGAAATTGTTATAATCGAAAATATATTTCTAGATATTGAAGAATGTGCCAAAATACTTTTTTTTTAAAATTTGATTTATAGAAATAAATATGGCTAAAATNCTCATTTATATTACAGTTTGAATAAGTATAAATAAAATTGGATATGTTTGAACAACTTAGCACTTAATTTTAAACAAATAAAAAATCAAAATATCATAGTCTTTATATAATTTTTAAAAATTGAAATTTAAATAACAATTTAAAGTAATTTAAAAAATATTCAGTGAGTATTCAGCTTTTATTTATATCACATTGGTTACGGAACATTAGACCAATCATATATATGAGAAAAAAATAAAGATTTATTCAAAACTCATGCGCAAGGAACTTTTCGAAGTTTGAATATTATCGTAAAAAACAACATTGAGAAAAAACAGTTTAACTATAAAAACCGACAGTTTACATAACCTTGTTTACAAATCTTGAAATGCTTATAACTTTGCAAAAAATGACTGAAATTGAAAAATTTTTCTTTCAAATTGTAGCTAGATATAACTATTATTTTTTGAAACAAAAATTGAAAAAAGTATAATTTGGTCGATTTTTGGGTTTTTCATCGTGAAGTGTCCCCTTAGGCTCAAGCAATATGAGCTAAATAGTAAAGACGTCACATGCAGTCCAATGAGTAAATGAAAAAAACAACTCAATACTTCTGAAAACTTTTCTTGGAGACTAACTTTTAAATAACTATGCACTTATTCAGAAATAAATATTTGCTTTTTTCAAAGTTATCGATCATTAGAATTGTGTCATCTTAAAATATCCCTAAAATAAACCTGAAACTCTTATATTTTTTTTAAAAAAAATTCTAAAAATATTTTATTTGAAATGTGATTAGGAATTTCAGGCAAACCGTATACGTAAAAAATATTGGTTTGTATAAAGAGAAAAAGATAATTTTAAAATATATTTAACAAATAAAACTTCAATTTAACACCAGTCAAATGTATAAAAATTTATTGCATTTTTTTAGGTATTTATACTAATAGACTATTTATTAATTTTGTAGATATTTATATTAAATACTCTTGCTTGTTACCACTTGTCAGCTTTCAAAACTGCTTTTTCAATTCCTGTCAGATCGCTTAATGGATGTTAAATTTAAATCTTATAAATAAACTAAGCAGAAAATACCTTACTTACTTCTCCAATTTTTTTAACTGAAGAACAAACAATACGGTGCAAAGTTCCGAACTTCTAGGTCCAGTAGGTTTAGAATATTCACCAGTAGGTTTAGAATTCTTCTTCAAAAACAAAAAAAAGATCAAGGATGTTTGAAAAATGGAATCAAATTATTCTATGTATTGTATGTATCAATAATGTAAGGAATCAATAGTTATATCAATTTTCTATATAGTATAATAAATGTTCATTTTCTATGTTTCTTTTTAATAGCTATATCCAAAATTCGCATTCCGAGTTGTGTACAGAATAAAAAGCACTACAGCGATTTGTGCATTGTTACTGATCTGAAGGAAAATAATAAGAAATATGGAAATGCTAAATTTAGTAGTAAAATAATGCTCCCTTAATAAATAGTAGGAAAAAAATACATTTCATTATTCAATTTATAATCATTAATAGTTTTGTGATAAGCTTTGAAAATAGCGAAAAGAGAGCATGCTATTTTCGCATGTGCTCCAAAACTTGTTAAATTACAGAATAAAGAGGCAAGAATAAATAGTATTTTATTTTTATTTTATATTTTGTAACCGGGGGTGAAAAGCCGACTCAATTATGAGTTTATGACTATCAATGTTCTACTTCGCCTTCTATTCTTAACCCAATTAAAAAGATAAGGGAAATCTTGGATCAAGCTTTGGTACAAACTAAACTTCGTGGAGGACTTTTAGATGTAATTAACTTGCATTTGCGATATCCATAGAATAAGAGCACGAATACATGCCACGGTCAGCCCGATGGCAAGGGATACTAACTCATGATCTGTCAACCACAGAGGATATTTTACACCAGCACTGTGGTTCGTGTGAGCCGGGAGCAAAATTCGTATCAACCAACCACAACTGGAATTCGAACCTGTATAACCTTATTGGTTTGGAAAGTGAAAGCTCTAGAATAGAAGCCAGCGCACATAAAAAAAAAAGTAATGTGTAGTTGCTGTAGATCTGATGAACCTTTATATAATGGTAGTTTCATTGTGCATTGTTTGTGGTCTAAGCATGAGAGGCCTTACTCGCCTACTTGAACGTAAGTTTTGAATATTTTAATTATATTTACTATTATTTTCACCTTTAAGACCAGAAGTTCATTTTTGTAGTTATGCACCAGATATAAAACATTTGTTTTTCAATTAAATATTTTTTCAAAATTTTTTAATTGAAATTTTTTAAAAAAAAAAACGTTGAAATTTCGAGTAAATTGTTAAAAACAAACTGCTAAAATCCTAGAGGGGAAATTATAGTTTCACAGTAGAACGTTTTATTTTTATTAATATTAAGGAAAGTGAAAATTTTTAATTTATATTTTAGATTAAATTAGTCTTATTCTGTCTAAATTCAAAATCTTAAAAGACTTCGTGAATAAAATTAGAAGAAATCAGACAGTAAAAGACAAATTGTCTTGGCGTCAATCAATTTTTTTAATGAAGGGACAAATAATTTCGTAACTAAATGAAGAAGTTTGCACTTTTAAGATTTTTTGTGGAACAGTCAATAAAAAATGTTTTAAAAATTTTATTAAGAAAACAGTGTTAAAAATGCCTTTTTTTAATTGATACAAAACAACAATTTTTTTCAGATATTTTTGCAAAGAAAATCTTCAAATAGTTTTATATAATAAGCATATTAAGAACTGGTGTAAAAATAAATCGCTAAATCATTCTTACATAAATAAAGAAGTTTATTACTTATGTCTATAACTTCTAGTACAGCAATTAAACGGAACGTTTTATTTTGTATTTTAAACAAAATTATTTTTCAAAATTATCTGTCCATTTTTTCTTAAAATACTTTTCTCGTTAATAAAAACCAAATTTCTTCCTTTCTGTGAAATTTAACGTACCAAAACGGAGCAAAGAAATTTATTTTTCAGGTTTTGCATCCAAGAAAATATTTATTCAAATTCAAAAGTAATCGTGTATGTTGCTCTTTTTTATTTCATTTTTTTCGTATTTTGTGATTATAATTTGTCATGTGCGTATCAGAAATTTTCTCTAAGAAATTCGCCGATTTAACTTTTTGAAACCACTCATTTTGGACGAAAATATTTAAACACACATTTGTAAATTTTACATTTAAAATGTAAATATCTATTCTCTGATAGTTGCAGCAGACAAACCTCAATTTTCTCATTGAATATTTTGTGTGCTACTATGTAAGTTTTAATACCTTAACAATTAGATATCTGTTGCACATCAATTGTTTAATACATAGATGCGCACTTGAAAGTTATTGTAGCCCAAATTTTTTTTATTTAATATTTTTAAAAATATTATTAATTACTATTAAATATTTTTAGAAACCTACTTCTTATTTTAATTTTTAATTCATTACTTTTGTTTTGTACAACTTGATAAAAAACTGACAGTAATATTTAATGTTCCTTCAAACGTAAAAGACTCTTACAAAAAATGTTGATAAAGTTGCGGCCCGCCATTTGACTTGTGATTTTAATTGTGGCCCCCGTCCTTATGAAAGTTGGAAACCCCTGGTCTAGAGCATATATGAGTTTTGGGGAAAACTCACATGAATTAAACTAACACGAGCCATCGAATAACGAAATAAAATTAAATTGCCGAAATAAACTATTTAGTAAAAACTTTAAAATAAAAACAGACCTAGCATTTACTGTAGCTTCCAAAATAGCTGGAAGAAGGAACTATGCAAACTAATGCGCGCATAAAAGATAAAGTCATAAAAATAAAATAAAACCTTGATGAATTCGACGATTGAATTCTAAGGTAAACACGCTATATGAAACCGCTTAATCCAACTGACAAGCAGCCAAAATATTCCAGTTAGCAAGAGTTTCACAACGCATGCGTTACAAATCAACAAATAACAAATAAGAAAAGATTTCTTCTAACAAGTTATTGCTAAATTATTCATCTACAGCTGAACTATGAGCATATCAGTCTGGAGCATGAATGAGCATAGGCTGGAACATATATGAACAAATCAGTCTGGATCATACATGAACATATCTGTCTGAAGTACTTGGTTTACTTTCGTTATAAAACACGAATGTAAAAAAGAAAAGTTTGTATACTCGCTTGTTAATATTAAGTTTTGGTGCTAAGAACTTTTACTTTAACGTACTATGTTTAGGTTAAAAAAATAAATAAGTATTTGTAATGAAATTGTCGAAAAAATTCATATTTTTCTGCATTTAAAACAAAAAATCAGATTTTCTTTGAATTTGAGTTAATTTTCTTGAAACAATGTTTTTAATGCGTATTCTCAGACCAATTTTAATTTTGCATTAAATAATAACTTAATGGAATGTGTTTCCATAAACACACAAAATAAAAAAAATTAAAAAAATATTTAAAAAAAATATATGTACACGTATCGTGAGCAATTTTTTCCTTCACTGTAAAAAATTTCGAGCTATGCTGCACCAAACATTGGTATTCATTTGCTGGCTACATAAAGTCGTGCTTAGTTTTACTATATATTGGTGCTTTCACTAGTTTCAAACAAAGATAGAAGGTTGCACCAAAAATCTGAATTTTGAAAGAGACTAAAAGCGGCGAAAGGTTGCACCAAAAATAAGTGTTTTGAAGGGAACTAAAAATGGAGGAAGGTTGCACCATGATTTGGTATTTTTGAAGGGAACTAAAAGCGAGGAAGGTTGCACCATTATTAGGTATATTTAAAGAGCTAAAAGGCAGGGTAAGGTTGCACCATTATTAAATATTTTTAAAGTGCCAAGAAGCAGATAAAGTTAGCATCATTAATAAATATTTATAAAACAAAAGAGAAGATAATTTAAATCAAATTATAATTTAATTGTTCAAATCTATTTAAATTAAATAAGCGATTTTTATTTTATTAGCGCTAAAGCAACAAAATAGAATTTCTCCATTTTGAGAAATTGGGAATTGAATTTTATTTCAGAGCGGCACAGTAAAAAATTCGCTGAAGGAACTGTTAACAGTTAAAATAATAAATGAACAAATTCATCATCACTTGTATGGATAAAAGAGTTCGTGTTGAGTCTAAGAGGGTGGAATCTGCCTGCTGATTAACACACAAGCAGTATTCACGTGGATAGTATTAAAACTCCTCATGTATACTGTTTGTGAGGATTGCCTTTTTAACTAAAGGTCTTTTGTTTCATAGAAGCACATATATTTCAGAATAAAAAATTTCACTTTCATAAAAGTGAAACTTTTCAAAAAAAATTATTTAAAAAAGCAAAAACAACTGTAAATATTATAAAGAATACGTATGACATTTTTGAGGATCAATGAAAACGTTCAATTTCATGGTTATATTATCCTTCCCCTCAACCACAACACACAAATATGGGTAAAATTAACATACATAAAGCTACAAAAAAATAAGTAAAAATAAAAAAAACATGGAAAAATAAGTATCGAAAGCAGAGTATCTATGAGTATCAAAGTATTTTTTTATTTGTATTTAATAAAAAAATATTTTTATTATCTTTTTAAATATATTACTTTGTTTCATTGAAAATTTTTTTTGCGTAGTTAAAAAATATTAATAATAAAATATATTTTAAGAAAAAATTATAATAAGAAATCAGCTTATTTCTAAATGTTCTAAAACAAATCTTGTTCTTGCCGGTGTTTTGTTCTAAATTTCAGTCAGGTATTCTTGGCGAATTAAAAAAAAAATATCACTTTGTTTTATTTGACGCCAATATTACCAACTATGTTTTTCTCCTACCTCGTGTGCTCAACGAACGTAAAGAGAAATCTAGTTTCCATGACAACGGTTAGTATTAATTTGAAGTGAATAATTCGCATTGAAAATTTTACAACAGAAGCACTTTAGAATGTATAGACCAAAATTCGTGTAATTATATGACAATACAAACGAAAATGAGCAAAATAGAACATGAAAATCAAAAGAAAAGCATTGATATTGATAAAAAGTTTTAATCCTCACAGAAAGCACATACGAATTTTTTTGTTCGGTAGAATGAAATAAAAACACGAACCTTGAAAATTTTCACTAGCAGTAAATTTGGCGGAAAGCTATGCTCCTTTAGCCAAATAAACTGTAAATGCACTTTCTGTGCACATAAAACCGTTGTATCTCCTTATTTACTGAAAAAGAGCTAATACAGATTTTAAAATATTTAATTATTCATACAACGAATACAGTTTCCTAGAAGAAATTTGATGCTAACCCTTTAGAACAGACAACAAAATTTTTTAAAGTTGATATTAAAGAAATGAACTGTAATTAATGCAAATAATTAAGAAAAGTTTACTTACCTTCAAAAGAAATGGACAATTTCAAAGACAACTTGCATGAGATGATATCAAGATTCAACAACAAAATCGTCCGGGGCCTCCCTGGCCGAGCGGTATCACCGGTCCAAACGCTCTGTTAAGCGTGAAGGTAGCGGGTTCGAATCCCGCCGTAACCCTGGATGTATTCTTTGTGATGTCTTTCTCTGAATTGTTCTATCTGTATTTTCTACTTGACAATGACTTATAAGCCTATATTGAGCACACAAGTCAGCAAATGTATGTAATTTCAATAAANAATAATTAAGAAAAGTTTACTTACCTTCAAAAGAAATGGACAATTTCAAAGACAACTTGCATGAGATGATATCAAGATTCAACAACAAAGTCGTCCATCTTGTCAACAACTACGTAATAAGTCATCGGTCACGTGCCTGTCATAGTACGAAAGTTTGGTGCAATCGATTGCGCCATAAACGCATTTCTTGATCATATTTTCCAATTTATGGTGCAACCTAGATAAAATAATTTTTGATTTATCCTATTTATGGTGCAATTAGCAAACTTTGCACCAAGTATTGGATAAACATTAACCGAGATTTTTTTTCAGTGTACTATTTTCTTGAACTTTCAAAGAAAGTTCACATTTTCTTTCTTCCGCTTCTGTTAACTGCATTTTGATCTGCTTGCTTTAATTAACGAAATATAAACTTGAAGTTAATAAGTAATACCTGATTTCCTTTTATACATCAAGCACATAATATACTATTACATCGTCTGATGTTCATGCCAAGCGTTTCATCGCAAAACGTGTTCTGAGAAACTAAGTGGCACTATACGTTAGCTTTCGTATATATTAAATAAGTTTTTTTAATAGCAAATTATTTTAATACATTTGATCAAAACTTATTAATTTTCGTATTCTCATTTCTTACTAATTGATCTTGTTGTTTTAAATTTAAACAATCTCGAAAGTCATTTATTTATTTTTTTCTGTTTCATAATTCTACCCTTGCTTGTATTTTTTACTCTTACTTTTGCTGTGCTGTTTAAATTTTTGTTGTTTACTGTTTTTTTGTTACTGTGATTTCAGAAGCATTTACACGTTTCTATTTAAAAGTAAGGTTTCCAGGAGTTGTTTTGAGCAGAGCAATATATTAACTAATTTTTTTATGTCTTTAAAAATAAGGTGAAAAAAATTTGATTTCCTAGACAGAATACAGTAAAGCGTACATATCTCTTTCAGCTTTTATTTATTTGGTTTATCAAATTGTTGCTCAGTTTTAGGTAAACTTGTATACTAATTCGTACATAAATAGGATTTTAATTATGAGTAAAGGTTTTGACTCTCTCTCATTGGCTCTATGATATATTGCTGTCCTACTAAAATATTTCATTCAGTTTTAAATAGTTTGAAAATAAAATAAAGCAAGCCGTAGGGAGAAAGTTCTAGCTTAATTGAAATATTATTCCTTTTTTCAATTGATTTATTCTCGTATCTGGTAGTGAAAAACTCCTGAATGTTAAGACGAGTCAGCAAAACAATAAGGAAAAAAATCTGTCAATGAACACAGAACACATTTGATAAAATAAGCATTTGAAGATTACTTTGAGAATTTAAACTAAGAAATTTTGATGCAATATTTACGGATGGTTTAAGCAAAAACTTTGTTAAAATTTTCATTTAGTCGGAAATTTTTATTTCGGCAATAGAATAATTTTTTAAATATGTGGACTATCTTGATATAATAATATTTTTGTCTTCTTCAGATAATAATAATCAAAAAATTGATCCTATGATAGTTTTATTCCAATTAGTAACAAAATACCATTGTATTTCCATTAGTACTAAATCAGAAAAATCTAAGGTGTAATTTACTGGTATATCTTATATTGCTAATGAATATAATGGCTATTAATTTGACTGTAATATCTTATGCAACTGATATGTGACCCGTGAGAATTTTTGAATTTATCGATAAAGATCTTTGGCTCTGAAAATAAAAGTTTTTTTTTCGTAAAATAGGTAAGAAAAAAAACAGAAAAGAAAGAAAAACGAAACCACTGATATTTCTTAAAACGTATCAACATGGAAAAGGTAAATATTTTTTAAGGTAAACACCTTGAGTTTATTTTCCTTATTTAAACACGTTCGGTTTGCTCTCCCTAATTAAACACGAGTAAGAAGAAAAAACTCAGATAACTTTTTTAATATTTCCCATTATCTGTTTAAAATTCTTATAAATAAACTAAGCTCATTTAAAAAGATACTTAAAAATTTATTATCTGTATTATTTAAAAAATATCATATAAAAAATATCTGCGGATTTGAAAGTTTACATTTTTCTTTAAAATTAAAAGCTTAAAAGCTTTTATAAAATATTTCTAAATATTTATAATCCTTTTATAATATAAAAAAGTTAATTTGTTAAAAGTTTATTTGCTGGTTAACGAAGCTAAAAATCGGATAAAATTTTTAAACATGCAGTACACATTTATTTATGCTCACTCAAAGATTTCAGCAAATAGAAAGGTATAAAAAAACTATTAGGAAGAGTTCTTTTAGCAATTGAAAATATTATAAACGTACAAAAAATTTCATTTCATTTTATATTTATTGTGTTAAAGTATTTTGATATATTTCATAAAAATGTTTCTGTAAAAAACAATATGTTTATTTGTACATACATAGTAAATGTTGATCTTACCGTAAAAAAGAATTTTAATGATGATGCACCCAAAGTACTGGAACTTTATAACATAATTCTATAGTTCAATTTTCAATTATACGATTCCTTTTTATATTTTTTTTCAAAAAAAAATATTCGTGAAATCATTGAGCTTTATTACGTTGTGTCATTTTTTTCTTTTCTGTTTAAACGTATAATCCATAACACCACATAAGATAAAAACTCTATGAATCACATGAAGGCTTCTTAGCCGACTTTGTCATTATACCGTATCTAAATCTGCGTTTTAATAAATAATTTCCATTTTGGTGATTAGCTACCTCGATTGTCAGATATTTTTACTCATTTTGCCGGACAGAAAAGCCATTCTCTTTACTGAAGAATCCAAAAAGCTAAGCATTTTGATTAGCTCTTTTTTATTAACTGAATTTCAACAAAATAATTCACGTAAAACATTTATAGACAATCCATCTATTTAGTTGTATGAACTATTCAAAACATATATGCGTAGTGCAGTAATTTAACTTTCAAGACTTAAAGGGTATATCCTTGGTTTAAATGTTGCCTTTGGTGACTAAATGGTTTATTTCAAAAATGCATCTGCTGTAAGGGGCAATGGGCTTAAAAAGTCAATATTGATTATACATAACAGTGGAAAACCTTTTTTCTTTTCTTTTCTGTTGCATGAGACTTAACAGATTTACAGTTTCTTTAAATTACATTTATAATCCATTTTTTGTTAAATGTAGAAGTTTACACTCGCTGTGTATCGTTGGGGGTCATATATCGTTGGTGGTTGTTGTATCGTTAGATGTCGTATAAATGTTACGACAAGCTTGTAATGGAGTTAAAATGCATAAAGGTCATTAAAATTGCATAAGAGCCTGTATTCCGTAATGTCATCATACGCTACAAGGGGAAGTCTCTGTTATGAATTTTAATCCATGCGCTTCTGAACAGGTTATATTAGGGAAGTGACCCAAAATGAGTCAGGTGAAATTTCCGGGCACGGCTACGACGCAATTTTTATCTTGATGACGCGCTTTAACTGAAGTTTGTCGCATCTTTATTCGACCCCTTATTCTATAAAACGTTTTTAATATGCACATTTCAAAAAAGAAAGACTATAAAAGTCATTAAAAATCCATAGTCTTAGGAGCTAAACTAGTTTTAGATTTAAAATCACACACCTGCATTATTCATACAGATTCAACAAAAATTTTGTTCCCCGATGTTTTTATAGTGATATAGATTTTTTTGAAATTTTGAAAGCTTTTTGTAGTTTTTAAATATATAAATACTCTCCCTTAATTCATTTTCTAATAAGCGTTTCGATAAAAATAGGAAAAAAAATGTAGAATAAATTTTATGTCTAAAGTGTAAATTATTTTCAATCTGGAATTTTATAATTGTTTAAGAATTTTTGTACATTGGATGTTTAATTTTGAAACAAGTTACAAAAGTAGACAAAAAAAAGAAACAACTAACTTTCCACAACCTTGTTAATTGCAAATCAAAGTATTTTAAATATCATAATTTCAAAGGATAAGTCAAAGAGAGTTTAAATGGAAGTAATTTGCGTGGGACGACGTAAACATCCAAGTACTCTTTGAGAAATGCCGAATGCGTTTTCCCGATAAAATAATATTTCGTTTCAAATGCCGGCACTGCGTTAACTTCTATTATGTATCAAATTTTAATTGGTACGAAACTCAATTTCTGTTTGTTCTAATTGTTGACACGAGGAGAGTTTTTTTTTTTGTGATTTTCGAAATAATTTTAATTTTCCCCACTACATATTTCACGTTTCGAAAATAATCCTGTTTATTATTTTTCTGCTGAGAAGATTCCTAACAAATGATAAATTAAGTTAACGTTAACTGTTTTGTTGCTGTAAATATAGAAAAATTGCCGTTTACAAAGCAAGGTTTGAAAATTATTTAGCATGCAGTTTGGTATTGTTTTTGCTCTTTGTATTTCATTTGGAACGAAAATTTTCCGTGGAATGCGCATTTTATTACAAATAGAAACAAGTAATGGGAATTTATAGTTAAAAATAATATTTATGTATAATATTCATGTGTGTAATATATATGTATAAGCAGTGCTTAGAACTCATGTGCTATTTAGTTTATAAACAAAATATTTAATTAATTAACAAAAATCATATGAACTTAAATAAAATAATGTAATTTCTTAAAAATAAATAGCAAAACGATTTATAATTAAAGCATATTTTAAGTAAGTTGGTTCAAGCTGACCTAACAGTATTTAAGGGGTTAATGGACATTCAAAATGAAAAAAAAAACCATGAAAAATTCAATTTAAAAAAACCCTCATGTAATTAAAATGCAATAAACCATGTTTACGATTGGAGTTTTTTTTACCGAGGTATAAGATTTAGAATTTGTAAAAGTTCATACATAAAAACCTAGTTCTCGTTGACAAAGTTGCTTTTTCTCGTAATAGAACTTTTCAATGTTCTCAGAGCTTCAAAAAGTTCCTCGTGCACACATTTTTACTTTGTTGTTATAGAAATTTTTTCAGGTACTCTGAAAGTAATTTAATATTCATTTATTTAACTCATTTTAATTCATTCATAACAGTAATTTTAAATTCATAAATTCAATAATTTTCAGATACTCTTTGAAGTAATTTCATTTGCATTAGGTAAATCCAACAGAGTAATTTAGTTTTCCGATAAATGAACTATCATAATAGAAGCGTGTTTTTCGACGAAATTTTTGGTGAGAAAATAAAAATTTAATGCTTCGGTACGTCATATTTTTGTAAAATTAGCCCATAAGCACTTAAATTTATTTTTTTTCCATTGCCCACGTGTGTTAATATCCGTCAATTCAGGAATTCACAGAGAGATTTTGTTGACCTCTCTTTCAGGGGCACCATATTAGGTGGGCCAACATCGCTCCCACAGTGAGGACAGATAGTACAGAGAAGGAAAGAACACCCATGCCTTCCCGCGATTCGAACCCAGAACCTTTATGGTGCAAGGACAGTTTCCTGCACCCTACACAGGCCGGTCGGCGCTTAAATTTACTTAAATACCAATAAACAACTTATTTTGGAAAAATGTAATTCAAAAAATAAAAATTCTTTATCACGGTACTTTTAAATTATCAACAATTAAAAGCCATATTTTCAGCTATAAATTCAAAACTAATTATAAATTTTTTTTCTAAGACATTGCTCACAGTCTTCTATTAATGCTATAAATATTCTGTTAAAACTTAAAATCGATTGAATAAACTTGATTATTTTGTTTTGAACGTTCCGTGTCCCCATAATAGTTTAACGATTTTATAACAGTGTTTAACACTAAGATTTCAATCCAAGATTTAATTCAATATGTCCACTAAGGGGAAAGTGTAAGAGAAATCTGAATTTATATTCCTTACACGAAGAAGAAATATAT